>NC_065522.1:15220710-15301279 GCF_006386435.1 Epinephelus moara
CAGACAGACAGACAGACAGGTGGAGCAAGCGGCAAATTGGTATGAAAGCTGGTTCAGGGCATATTCGTCCATTTATGAATAAATATGGAGTGGAAACACTCATGCATGTGCACCAAGTTCCTGTGTTGACATCCTGTCGCTAGACTACATCTTCTTCTTCTTCTTTTTCTTCTTCTTCTACTGTTTAATGGCGGTTGGCAAACAGCGAATTGGCCCATTATGTCAGAGTACAAAAGTTACCCGGGCCATGGCCCCCCTGGCCCCCCCGGTTCCGTGGTCTATGCCTCAGGCTACGGTGTAGGGTACAATGTTGATTCGACACAGAAGTACAAACTCCGCTTAAGGCGAGCCAATCCATTGGTACCAACCATGTCAACATAGATTGTCGGGAAGGGGTTGAATTAACATTTCAGCTTTAGGCTGCCATTTTCAGGATGGTCTGAATGAAAATGAGTTCTACGGGTGCCCACAAGTCTCCCCTTAACTCAAGAGGGCTTTTCCCCAGTAAATGTTTTGTTCCTTACAATCAATGTACTCCTTCAAATTAAAGCTGTACATCTGTTTTTCTTAAGGAGAAGGACAACCATCCTATTTGAAGAACAATGAATTGCCTAACATGTATACAGATACATAACACAATAAAACAGGATTGTTGTGAAACTCAAAATTTTAACCGTACCAGCATTAGTGTATGCACATCAGATAATTAGGAATACTGACTGTAAAATAAGAAATGGAAGTGTATCAGTATGTAATTCCTGAACTCTCCATATTAAAATAGCCAACTAGCCTATATACTTCAACAGCATGATCAAATTTCTGAAATTCATTTATGGCTTTTGGTATTTGGTGTGTCATCCCAACATTTTCAGTGGCTCCCTCTGACCACCCCTATGACATAACTCATGGGGCGCCACTGGTGTGCGCAAGTAGAAACCAAGCTTTTACTAATCAGAGAGAAAAACATGTTGCCTCAGGTCAGCTACTCTAGATACAATGACCCCCTTTGGTTGCCTCAAAGAGCAGTGAATATTCAGGATGTATTAAACCCAACAATGGCCCTAATAGACACAAAAGCAACAGGTAATTATCTACCTGGTTATTCTGTTCAACAAATTACCCTGACAAAAGACCCATCTGTCAACAAACACCCAGCAAGACTGGTGGATAACTAGTCACACCTTGTCACATGTTTCATTCATTTCTCTCCATTCAAAACAGGATCCAGTTACATGCAACAGATTGCCTTACTGTTATGATTACATGGAAAGCAACTTGAGAGAATAATGTGACAAACACAGTGGCAGTCACCAAGGGAAACAGAGCTAAAACACTGTTAGTCATGCATTTGCACACACTGTCTTCCTCGAGTTTTCTTTTTACTGCAAATGTATGCCTGCAATTGCCTGAGATGTCATGAGCAAGCAGACACTAAAATGGTGACTAAAATGTTAATAATGATAGTATCCTCAGCTATTGGACATCCCCTAATCATCTGTAGATGTAAGAGTGAGACATCAGTGGCTTCTCTTGGTCTCCCTGTAGTTCTGACTCCACTAGTCTCCCTCTGAATAATGGATGTGGGTTAAAGAGGCATAGGATGGAAGCACTCAACCCCCTTGTGGCGTTTCACAGAGATAATGATTCCCTGAAGGGCATCTCTGAGGAAGGTCTGCTACAGCAGAGGCCAGGGAAATTGCTTACAGTCTAATACATAATGATCTGATGCAAACATAGCTATTATTAGACATTTATATTACTACTTACCGCATGTACAGACTGGTAGGTGTTTCAGCTTGATAAGAAGACGATTTTTTTTTTCCGTGAGTGACAGATGAGTGACTTTTTGCACCTCTTCTTCCTCTTCCATCAGATGGATCTTATCAGCAGCCTACCCAGTGCCAGATCTAGCACGATCTGCAACCTAGGCAAGCTTTCACTAACAAGCAAGAACAAAAGCTATTGAGAAATCAACACAAATAAACAACTCGATTAACATAGCTCAGCTTTCCAAAGAAATTCCACTCTGCCATACCCATAAAAGCTCTAGCACCTGGGTTTCAACACGGGGTCCGCCACTCCTCAGGGGTCCTCAGAGGCCGCTGTATGACCTTTTGATAGTTTAATTACAATTTTATTTATTTGTATGTTTTATTTAGTTTGTTTTTATAGTAAAATGTGTCTGAAAATACACATTAACATGAATCTAACATATTATTAGTGAAGATAAGTTGGCCTTTTCATTAAACCTATTTAGTTTACAGCACACAGCATTAATCATAAGCTAACTATGGTGTAATCATGTGAGCTAACTAATGCTGACTCACCGTGCTGCACCTTTTTTTCATTTATTGGCCAATTCAGCTTGTTCTCATTCCAAAGTCATCGAATACCGCCACTTTTTCTTGACACGACCAGACATCACCTGTCACAGCAGTATGATATGCTACTACCAAACCACATGCTTTTGGAGCATGGTCTCACTCCGAAGTCGTCAAAATCCAATGCTTGGGAAGTGACTCATGACGTCTGAAACCAACGAAAAAAAGCATGCTTTAACGTAAGCATGAAATGTGGCTGGTTGCTGTTATAGTTTAACGGGACAAGGGTGATGAAAAGGGGATGAAAGTTAAGGCGGTGAAAGTCCAAATGTGGCAGGCGGGATGGGTGGTGGATGGGTCCAGCAAACTCTGACTTTCACCCAAGAGAGCAGTGTTCACATCCTGTGAGATTATCAAGCTAAACCCTTGTCTTTTTTCCTAGACCTAACCATGTGTGTTTGTTATTGAAGGAAAGAAATGTCAGTTTGTGGTGTTGTACAACTGTACCGTTTATTTCAAAAGAGACTCTATGCAAACGATAAATTTCCTGTGAACACGAAGGTGTATCTTGAAAAAAAGAGAACTTGACACAGCGTCCCAGAACATCAACAAACAACGCACCCAGGATACCTTACACGACATATGTGGATGTGGAAAGTCTATGACCAAAACGTTGATATATGATGAGGTCGGGTTGAGAATGTATCGGCTTTTGTAGCGTAAATCTAACCATGTGCTTTTGTTGTCATCCCAGCACTGGTGATGGCATCCTGGAACATCAACAGCAGATGCAGAAGGATACCTAGCACGTAATATGTAGACATGAAAGGCCACTGACAAAGCGGCGCTACTTGACGACTTGGGATAAGAACGCGTTGGCCAATTGGCTGTATTTCTACTGGTATGTCATGTGTACGGACATTCTTGTGAGCCACAGTTGATTGTTGTGTAACTTTCTTGAGCAAAAGACTCTGACACACCATCCAACACAACAACCTTAACAGATACAGGCAAGCGCAAGCGAGAAAAACCCCAAAGTATTCAGAGAAATTTATAGTCCAGCTCCTGCGCCGTCTCTCTCAGCAGTGGCCTGAAGACCCCTGATCATGGATGTTCTGGCTATGTTGACCACTCACTGATGAACTGGATGTAGTAGAGGTGATACCTTATTATCGACCAACCTTTTAGCATTACGTCTTTTTTCATTGTTGTTTCATTTTTCATCTGGGGTAAGGTGTATAGGAAGATCTGCCACCGAGAATACTTGCTCACCTGCCCCATTACAATCATGCATGTCTATATGCAAAGAGAAACCACATGCTGGGCAAAAACCCGAAATCTGTTCATTTGTGTGTACAGGCATTTACGCTAACAAAAGCATCCCAATCGTGACTCGTGCAAAAAGAGGTTTTGAAAAGCGGGTCTGCTATTTGCGGAAAGATGCTCCGCAAGTTATGGCCCTGGTTGGATAGGGGTTGGTACAGACAATCCAGCTGTGCAGGACATTGAAGATAATCTGAAAAGCATCCATCAACACAGAATGCTAAAAACATAAATAAATGCCAGTGATGCAGATGCTGTGTGGACGCACATGCAGCTTTTATCAGTTCATCCACTGTGAAGTGGAATTTGAGGTTTGGATTTGTGGCTGGCAAGTTTATCCAGGCACATTAAGCTGCTCTCACCTGGCTCTTTATACAGACCACTTAGGCAGCTTATATGGACCAGGTACAGCTTTTTCTTGCGGGAAGACTGGCTGGAAGCAGCACGGTGTTGAAAAAGCCTGTGCAAATGAGTGTGTCACTATATATTGAGCTTTTGGAAAGGCTCTGTTTCAGTCATATATCTAATTACCCTGAGGAGGAAAATGGGACAAAAACAGCTGTTTTGGAACAGCCTCTACAAATTGGATTATGGATAAGAGCTGTAGTGTTATATTTACTCATTTACTGCCTTTCTCTGTTTGTCTCTGGATCATAGGATTACTTCAAGGCCAAGCCAGGCTGTGTTTTTTTTTAAAGCGCCTTCAAACCAGATCAGTTTCACCTTGAGACAAGGTAATTTCTCAAGTTGTTTGTGTCATTCTGCTATTTGATCATAATCTAATAAACTGTTTGTTTTTTTCATAATAGAAAACCTTACATGCAGTTTTAAGTGTGAATTTCTCAGCCTCACCCCCCCAACACAGAACGAAGGGATTAACCGGGATAGGTGCAGTTGGAGTAGATAGGGCTAGACAGTGTCTTAATTGTGTTCTTAACAGATCTGCTCATGTCAGATATGGTGTTTCATCACAGCCATGTGCCTCGTAGGACAGGGCTTTATCAGAGCAGCTTCTTATCTGAAGCAAGGTGGCTGCTAATCTACTCACAAATCTCACAAAACCTGATTATTTCCCCCACAGTCAGAGAGATGGAGAGAAGGAGGGGGGTTGGAGAGGTAAGGAGGTAGGGCAGAGCAACAGAGGCCCAGCATTAAATCATCCGGACTTATATCCTGGAAAGATCCATGTATTCAAATTTCATAATATAATGTTCGATCATGCTGTTAAACCACATAGGTCGATATTATTGTCTCACTGCAGCTGCAAGTCTTCTGATGCACAATGGCTCAAGAGCAGATGTTATTGTTGCCAACGCTAAAGAAATCATCCTGTGACACATCTTTGACATGGAAACATTTCAGTGCTTTAGGTTTCAAGACGGCAGCATTGTCTCTGAAAATACAGCACTCAAGTTACAACAAAGTCCCCCCTCTTTCAGCGTGCAGCGGGTCTTGACCTTTGTGTGTTTACTTTCTCATCTGTCACTTCACACCCTTGTTGTTTAAGTGCCAAACAGTAGCTTCCACTTAACTGCTGACGGGTGAATGACCACAATCAGGCCGGTCGGGTTGCTGCTGTGATCAACAGGTTCAGTCACTTTAATTTGCCTTTATATGAACGCAGGTCTATCCCCACCTTTGTACTTTTGTGTCACTGACACTTTGTTGTATTAAAGCTCTGTGGAGAACAAACACACAAAAAACACAAGTGATTTATGCTCCATGTGACGTGTGTGTCCTCAGTGGAGTTCTACAAGCAACTTTGCTGTTAGTTTAGCTTTCAAGATTGTTTCCTGTTTTTATTTATGCGCCAGGGGATGCCGACTGCTGCTGCGCTGTTGGACTTGGTGTCTCTGTTTACAACGCCTGGAGCAGAAGTTACGCCTTTGCCAGCATCCAACGGAAACATTCTCACACATCTTTCTCTGGAGATCAGAGCAGCAGCTCGCTTTGAGGTGCAGAAATTTCACATTGAAATATATAAGTGTGGGGTTTTGTTCCAGAAATAAAAGCTTTGTGACACTTTGACAAAAAGGTGACATTTAGTCTTTAAATATCACAGATAACGCCACAGTGAAAGTAAAAATGTTACTCTGGATTGCAGGTGATTTATATGGCAAATCATGTTCATTTAATTTACTGCTAACATGCTAATTTACTCAAGCACTTTTGAGATACCTGTACTTTGCATGAGTATGTCTATTTCTTGCAACAAAATACATCTAGATTTTGGAGGGAAATGTTGTACTTTTTGTATTGTAATACTTTCATTGGACAGCTATAGTTACTAGCTACACCACTATGCAATATTTCATGATTATCTGACCATTATGCAGATGGTTCCCACCAAGCCCTGAGGGAAATTTCTGGCACTTTAGCATCTAAATTCTCAGCTACGTTTGCTAGCTGGTTGCTAACTTTTTTTGGGTATCCCTTTTTGTGCTGGGCAGATAAAGTACAGTGGGTTTATAAGAGCTTTTACACTAAATAATAGCTGCTTGGTTTGCCTGGGATTGACGGGGAATGTGGTGAGAATGAACCAAAACATTAAAGTTGCTAGCTGTCAAACCAAAACAATGAGCTGAAAGATGCTAAAATGCATCAAAGCAATTTGGTCTCACTCAGAAGCTGACGAAAACCGCTGCTTGGTCAGTGACTTCTGGTGTCAGACACCAACAAAAAAGGCGTCCTTTCTTGTCTGCATGATGCGCAGCTGGTTGACATTATTATTTAACGGTGCCCCAGCGGCATCAGGAGGACACTCAACGGGATGACAACAAAAGTTAAGGCAGCAGAACTCCGAGTAGGGTGGGTAAAAGGTGTGCTGGATGGGTCCAACAACCACCAACTCTCAACCAGGCAGCCAGTGTTCACTTCCTGTAAATTGTAAAGCCAAACCCGACAGTACATTTTTGTTGCCTAAACCCAACCACATGTGAGTGATGGCAAAACATTGCTGTGTTGTACCGACATAGTGCATTTATTTTGAAAGAAACTATATGCAAACTATACATTTCCTGTGAAAACAGACATTTATTTTGAAAACAGACAATGCATGCAACAGGCAGAAGTTGACACGGCGTCCCAGAACGTCAACAACCAACGCACCCAGGGTACCTTGCATGTTATATGAGGATGTGGTAAGTCCATGATCAAATGTTGATATGTGACGAAGTCAGAGTGAGAATGTGTTGACCAAAGACCTATGTGATACTATGTAAAGTAGGGACATAATTTTCCGTAGGTCCGTCACAGTTAGCAACCCATAGACCCATTGTTGATACATTAATATAGATTACAGCAGCTTTAAGTCAGCTTAATGCGTGGCTTCTACTTGTAATGGAGTATTTTCTCATTGTGGTATAGCTAACTTAAACATTTCATAATGACATCCTGTACTTCTTTTTTGAAATACTGGTGGGTGGTTACTGCACATATAATTCATTCAGTGGACTTGTGCTTTTCTATTCCATAAAGATAACTATTATATTATTATTACAACTCATGCAGAGAAGAAGGGAAGCATCCGTATTACACTCATACACACACCTGTGCATTTGAATACATGGAACAATACATTTTCCTCCTATTCCTTGCCTATCTATATTCCGCTATCTTCTGCCATCTTCCTCTCCCCTATTCAGTATCCCTCCATTTTCTCTCCTTCTCCTCTTCTCACACCTTTATTGGTGGTCCGAGTCTGGTAGGTATCCATCAGGGCCCCTCACTTAGCCCGGCAATGCCTCAGTGCCAGTGAACAATGGTGGGCCAGAGACAGCCGAGTTTGCTCATGAGCACTGAGTATGGATGTGTGTGTGTGTGTGTGTGTGTGTGTGTGGGCGTAGGTGGGTGGGTTGTGTGTGCACCCATGTGTACCTGTTTTAATCATGCATATTACATCTGCATCAACACGGTGCATCTATAAGGTGATGCAGGTTCACTTTTACATACTGGCTCACTGTGTGTGTGTGTGTGTGTGTTTGTGTAGACATTTAAGTGCTGCAAGTGCTAATTAGTTGTGTGTGCGTGTGTGCGTGTGTGTGTGTGTGTGTGTGTGTGTGTGTGTGTTTGTGGCTAGGGAACATTAGTACCGTGAAAGGTTCTGGTCAGGTGCCAATGAATGCAACCTGCACTGTCTAAACAGGTTGCGATTTAACCCTGTGAGTTCCTCGTTCTGCACTTACCGTGGCTACACTCTCTATTTGTTTCCTGTCAGAGACGCCTCTTTATTTAACGATACACTTGCAAGGTGAGTTTTGCAGCTCGACAATGCATAACTTAGTGGCAGATGAGCACATCCCTCCGAAGGATTTGAAGAATCAAGTTTCCAAGTATGTGGGGGTTTATTCATAAAAATTTGCCACTTGACAGACATTGACAAGGAAATGGATGTGTTAATGATAGACACAACGTGGGAAAGAACTCTGTTGGTACTTTGCAAATATGAAAACACATTTTTACACTGGGGCTCGAGCGAATATGTCAGAGGTGACAGATAGGTTGGAAATATTTTGACATCAATGAGTTTTTGTATAATAATTTGTACATTTACGTAGGTTTTAAAAGAGCTATTGTATTGATTTTTCAGGGCAATACCTGGCCTGTCACTGAGCTAAAAAAAGCACTCCCAAAAAACACTCTCCTCATTCTCATATACAAATAAGCAAACAGTCAGACCTCCAAAGCGTTGTTTACAGGGTTTCGAGTGAAAGGATCTGTCAGTATCCTAATGGCAAGGGATTCTGGTTAATTTCTGTTTGCTGAAAAGATTTCCTCCAGCTATGAGGGTCTTCAGGTCTGAAGGATCAGGTGAGGAGGCTGTTAAAATCTTCTCACTACACTAGATCTTATGTTAGCTCTTTAGAATACTAAAGAGTAGCAGCAAGAAAGAAATTCAACAATATTTATGTTTTTAGGAATTGTCATTTATAGTAAACCTGCATTAATTGTTTGTTTTTTTTGTTTGGCCACTTGGAGACAACAACACCGATATATCATCACCTTATGAAGGACATATCCAGCAGACTCACAGCAACATAAGACTTTATTTGGAGATGTGTGTCTGTCCACCAAATGAATGTAAAAGTACTTGTTCACTTTTTGTGTAACTCAGTTTTGGTCTCCACCAGCTCCTGAGACAAATATCTTGGTCTTTAGCTGGTAAAAGCTCCACTATGTTAACCAGCTCTAGGCCACCGACACACTGATACGTATTTGTTTTAAAATGCACAGCTATTGCTGGGTTTACACCTAGCATCCATTCTACTCTGGCTTTTTTGGAACCACTAAAACAGGGACCTTTGAAAACACTGCTGACCCTATTTTATCCAGGGTTGCATTTTAGTTTGGAAGAATGTAAACGTAGACTTTTGGACACAGAAAACACCCTCATTTGCTTGCCAGTTGAGTCTTACTAATAATCACTTGTCAAGCCAAAACATATTAGCTAGGCTACAGCCCTTGATACGGCCAGTCAAGGGCGTTGCCCCCCCTTGAAGGTGCTACTGGCCGTGCACATGTGAATTGTTGACGGTGACAATGAGTATGTGGGCTTCGTCAAGTGTACTAAGTGCAGCGCGATGCTGGTATATGACAGCAAAAAGACGGGGACCTCGACACTTAAGAGGCACATGATGAAGGCTTGCCATGGAGAGAAAGACGTGAGTCTGCCTTCAATGTCCAAGATCGTATCCTTGTAAAAGATGTCGGGTGGGGTCGGGCTGGATTTTTTGGGCTCGATCTAAGCTCTACTTTCCATGGCATCCTCCTCCTTATACCGCTCTAATATGTTGCCATATTGCTTTGTAGTGAATTCCAATCCACTCGTGTTACTTTTCAACCTGGTCTCACTATGAAATCATCAAAATCCTGCACTTAGCATCAGACACCGACGAAATAAGCCATTCTTTAACATTGGCATGATTCACAGCCGGTCACCGTTATAGTTTATTGCTGGCTGGTGGCAACAGGGGGAAATGCAGCAGGACCCGAACGAAAGTTAAAGTGGCAAAAGTCCAACTGGGGCGGATGTGAGAGGTGGTGGATAGGTCCAACAAACACCAACTTTCACCCGGGAGAGCAGTGTTTGTGTCCCGTAAGATTTTAAAGCCAAACCCTGTTCTTTTTTCCTAAACCCAACAATGTGCTTTTGTTGCCTAAACCCAATGATGTTTGGGTTGAAGGAAAAAAAACGATTCGCAGTGTTGTACCAACATAGTGCGTTTATTTTGAAAGAGACTGTATATAAACTGTAAATTTTCTGTGAAAATAGAGGTGTATCTTGACAGAAGACAATGGCAGAAGACAGGCAGAATTTGACACGGCGTCCCAGAATGTCAGCAATTAGCCATCAAGGGTACCTTGCACGTCGAATGTGGATGTGGAAAGTCCGTGCACAAACGTCGAAATGTGATGAGTGATATGAGCGAGTGAGAATTGTTGCACTTTCAGTAACAGTTCCCCCTCTTCATCAGTCCAAGCAAAGAAATCTCTTGTCTAACTTTCTGCCATCTTTGTAGTATTTTCAGTAACTAAGCAACCAGTTGGAGAGCAGACAATCTGCTTCCTTTTCACATCAGCCCATGCATGTCCACTTCATATGAATGGTCAAGAGATATGAATGTTCAGGTGTTTTAATATGAAAGGAGATTATTTCTGAAACAAAGTGAAAATGCTTGCGTGTGGGCAGATATCTACCAATGGAAACTACCTCCCTACACACAAGCGTTTTTCGCTTTAAGTGTGGATGTGGCCATAGTTACTGACTTTGTCTGCTGTTTGATGCTGGTCTGGTAATTTGCAGTTATTTTATCAGAGCTTTTCTATGACAACAGCTGATGAGAGCTGTGGGAGTGAAACAAAACAGTGAAGTTGTGTGCCTGCAAAGCCAAAACAATGGGCTAAAAAATTCTAAAACACCTCATAAAGATGAAAGGAGCTGCAAAATCAGGTGATAATTCCATGTGGGCTCATCACTGTGAGTGACCCCTTTCACATTTCAACAATAATTTAACTGTTGATAGAAAAATTTTGATAATGCAGCTTTTCAGGAGAAATATCTGATACGCAACTTTAAAATGTGCAAATGTATTGCAGTCCTACACTTCTCACATATCTACGATAGTTAACTGTTCCATTGTTGCAATACCAGGTCTCAGTGACACATCCGTAAACATGTCCAGATTGCAATAAGCGTAGTAAAAGCGCAGGAGACCGTTGAGAACAAAATGGCAAACAAGAAAAGGGCGAGGTGAAGCATAAAGAAGGAGGTGAGCATGCTATCAGATGAACGCAGAGCACAGGGAGAGACATCAGTGTTGTACATCTCTCCCAGGGTGTTATGGGAAAATATTTTAGGCTTTCAGTTACAGACAATAACAGCTTAGAAATTGTTAAACATTGTCTCTGATAGCAACCGGCATCTGCAAACAGATCAGATGTGAGTTTCTACAGAGATTAGAAGAAACGTGAGACCGTCAGGGAAGCAGGAGCATTTAGAGTCTGTGTGCATGAAGTTTTGCTGATAATGTAATTGTCCCTGTTGCTTATATATGTTTTGTTACTGTATGTTTTACTGGTTTGACTCCAACAGTAAACATGTATATATTTCGAATATTCTTGTACACAAAATTAACAGTTTGTGGAAAAAAATTCTAAGAGGCCGCAGAGCCAGACTTGCTTTGAACCTCGTAGTACAAATCTTAAAATACTGACCGAGCCTGCCCGGCTGCCTTTGCCCCCAGCATACCTTCGACTTCATGCCTCACAACAACTCACTTCATTTCTCACAAAGTAAAACCAGTGGGACGTGAAAAATATGTTACAGTTGAACAGAAAGATCACAATACTTTGTTTATTTTTTTCTCATGTTATTCATTTCTAACTCTTTGTTACGCATTAACATTGTTCCCGCAGCACATGACAATACTTTGCATTCAGTCAGATGGACGTGCTGAGAGTCACGTTCATGCTGGCATCCAAGATGTCACACTTTTTGAAATGTATCTAATTCATAGTGTGCCTACTTACAAAATAAATCTTAAAATGTTGGAACCCCAAGTGTGCTCTTTTTATTATAAACATCACCTCAAAATACTTTTATTGCTGTTATTTTGGATCATTTTCTTATTAAATATAAAGCAAAATGCAAGCAAAACTTCTGTAATGATGTCATCAAGAGGCACACAGCATGACACAGAATGAAAAAGTAAAGTCATGTGAATCATAGTCCACCAATTCATTCTTTATTTTAATAAAGCTTTAATAAAGGTTAGACTTGTCAACAAAACATGGAACACGTTTCTGAGATGACCACATGAATGAAGATGAGCCACAAAAGAGGATTCACATCACACATCATCATTCATATCACTCAGTTTATTTAAATCATTTTACATAGATTCAACAGGTAGGCCAAAAAAATAAATAAAATGAAATGAAATGAAATGAAATGAAATTGAATTGAATTGAATTGAATTGAATTGAATTAAATTAAAATAAATAAAATTTTAAAAAATAAAATAAAATAAACAAATGAGTGAAACACTATTTCCCCCATTTAAATCATATTCCTGGCAGTAGAGAATTAGCCTGGTGAAACCATCATTGCTCATTGCAATGCTCTCTGTATCAGTCTGGCCCTGCTACCAACCCAATCACTTTCCAGAAATTAAATTGGCGCCAATCAGGGATCTGCAGCGTAGCTGATGACGTAAACAGCCAGTCAGAGACTACGTTGTATTTGATAACATAAAATACAGGCTACAGCTTGCTAATAAGTAATGGCGACTCCCGAAGCATCAAGTATTAACTCTAATGTTAGTAAATAGGCTACAGCAAGTGGTAGAAATAGAGTCAATAACAATAATTGTACAAGAACAAGATAAGCACCCGAGTTTCTTGAAGGGAAAGATGGTTTTGCCGTTCTTCCAATTGGATTTGAGAAAAGCTTGATTTATCAAGTGGCTCCATTTGTGATGAAGAAGATGTTCCCCGGTGTTTTGTAACGCTGTCTGTCTGTCAAGGTGAGTACTTGCTCACATTAAGCTCGTGACATCAAAATGGTCTTATCAGGCTAGTAGGGAATGCTTTGAAGCAGCATTTAGACCAGTGATACTCAGCATGTGACCCATGGGCGAAACCTGGTTCAAGATAGGGCGTAGTGAACATTTTCAGATTTTTGATTAAACTTAACTGATTCATACAGGGAATCTTTTGTACTTTGAATGTAAAAAGGGGTGTTCGTATATCTACCAGTTTCTATTGCTAAAGGAGCAACTCCACATCTGAATTTAGCGAAGGCACTTCTAAGCTGTCTTGATAATACATTTTGTATATAGGACTCTGTCTCAAATGTATCCTTAAAAAGGCAGTAAGTGCGTAGTTTGTTCCCTTCTGGTGTATTTATTAACTGTAGCCATGATTCCTCGTCTGCCTTTGACACTGCCGTGTCAAAACATTTAAGGTTGTTACTTGAGTAAACCATATCTGTACGAGCAAGGTGAGATAAGTTCATAGAACTAAGAAATGTTGTTATCGTATGCGCATAGTTTTTTACATTTGACAAATGAGCCGCCCACTGAAAAACACGCTTACATAATCGGCTGTCAGGCATACCACAGAGTGGACAGTATGGCCAGTTTTTAAAGATACAGGACCACTGGTGTTGCCATGGAGTTTTCCAACCCATATCACCCTGTATAGCAGCATTTGGGGTGTATTTACCCACACCTAAGTAAAATCTACATGCCTGGTTAAACACAGCATTATCACAAGAATAACTTTTGTAACCCCAGACAGCAGCAGCATAGGTCAAAATAGGCAGAACCAGGGATTCAAACAATTTAGTGTAACATTTAAAAGGAAAACCACCCATACATCTACATTTGGCTATGATTGCACCTAGAGCTCTATTTGCATGCATTACTAAATGCTTGACAGTTTCATTATAATCTAGAAATTCTGTTAACATCAAACCCAGGTATTTATACTCTTTAGCTGTTTCCAAAGAAAACGAGCCACAGGAGAAACTAAACTCAGACAGGGGCATTGATGGATTTCTAAAATGCACCACTTTGGTTTTTATCAGGATTTACGTTCAATTTCCAGTCCTGACACCAGCTATGGATGAGATTGAGCATCTCCTGAAGCCACTCCTCAGTTTCAGAAATCAAAACAATGTCATCTGCGTATAACAGTATGGATATTTTTTCATCATCAGTAGAAACACCTTTGCCTAAGGCCTTAATTGCTACAGACAGATCGTTTATATACATGGCAAACAGAATAGGAGATAAAATGCACCCTTGTTTAACTCCACTATCAACTGGGAACCAATCTGTGAGACATCCATTAACCCGAACACAGCATTTGACATTCTCATACAAAGCAGTAAGACAATTCAAAATATTGCCATGTAGGCCTAGTGCAGACAGCTTATTCCAGAGCATGTTTGGGTCTATATGATCAAAAGCTTTAGAAAAATCAATAAAAGAACAAAAAGTAGCTTTCTTCAACTTTTTCCTCGTATCTATGATTGTAGTTAAGGTAGCAATATGATCAAAGCAGCTCCGTTTCTTTCTAAACCCGTTTTGCTCATCTGCTATAATATCATTAGCCTCTGCCCACTCCGCAATACGATTATACAGGACAGAACAAAACAGTTTATATACAGAAGATGTCAAAGTGATTCCCCGGTAATTAAGAGTACCAGTTTTTCAGTATATCAACTGGCACCCCATCATATCCATAAGCTTTACCTTTCTTAGCTGCTTGCAGAACCCTTATAATCTCATGCTCTGTAATCTGCTGGTTCATGAAGGAGTCCTGGTTGTTATGTGCATATGCAATAGTTCTAACTGTGATACAAGGGTCACTGTGGTTATTAGATTGAAACAGGCTGGCAAACTCACATCTCCAGGTCTCTAAAACAGCATATTTATCAGTCTGTACATACGTCTTTGTAATCACATTTCATGACTGAACTGACAAAAGAAAGCTGCAGGTATTTTTGTTGTTGTTGCACTTTAATAAGTCAACTGTCAGGGGTCATGCAGAGGACCAGTTTCGTTAATTTACTGTAATGATAAATGTTAAAAAATATTGCCAAAACTGATTTACACATATAACTTGAAAACACTTCAAAACAATGTATCATTACTTGTCATACTCAAACTGGATTCAGACATCACTGTGTGATATTTTGCATGGCATGGCACCAAGTAAAGGTGAAGATACAGATTTCAAGTCAGATTATTTCCCCTCACATTTAGTACTGTTGGCACCAAACAATAGCAACATGCATCTACATGGACTGACACCTGGATATGGTTCAAAGCCACTGCAGAACCACAGCCAGTCATGTACAGAGACAGAGGAGCAGATAACAATACACACTGCAGTCTATTCAGAACTACAGACTGCAAAATGCTGGCTGCATGCAGATCCCACTCAGATAAAGGAAAAATACAAAATAAAGTGCTGACCACAGGTGTGAACAAAGCACCATTTTTAAAAACATCTACAAATGGGGGACTCTATGGATCTTTGGGGAACTTTTTGAAGATCTAACTCCTCCGCATCTACAAACCCTGAGATAAATGGGATCTTTTATCAGTTTAGATGTTGTATAATTGTACAACTGGAGTCCCAACATCAATGCGGGCTTTAGATTCTAAGAACTGCAACCTTAAGTTCACAGGCTTTGGGGAATTTATCTGATCATGACGCTCTGAATCTCTTATCGTTGCCATTGTTCACATTTTGGTTAAGAGAGTGTGAGAAAGTCGTCCACCTTATTTGATGTTGTAAAACTGTTTACAACTTTGGAAAGCTTTGATAAAAGGCACTTTTATTGGATCATAATGTCTATGAAGTTGATCCAGGCTTGCTTGGTTAAACACAGAACAGGTTTTTTTATTTATTTTTTTTTTTTTTTATTAACTCACGAGTAAACCTGTGTTAATCGATGTAAATCTGACAAGGTGAAAGGTATTAAAGGGATAGTTTGGATTTTTGGAAATGAGGTTGTATGAGGTAGGTCGTGCAGGTAGGTGTGCATACATTAACATGTTTAAAGCCATCCACGTGATAAAGAAGGCTGCAGTGGTCTATGCAATGACTGTACGTCATCATTTATGCACTGAGTCTGTCTCTATTGCTGTCTTTATTTACCCTTAATCAATACACCAACTTTTCCCCCAACCACAGAAATGTTTTTGCGGTATTTCAAGATTTTTTGAATTTTTGGTGTTTCTTCTCAACTCAAACGGGTGGGTGGAAACACACCTAGTGACACAATGAGTAACACTGTGGGCGTGACATTGGTGAGAATCTTCAGCGCCCAATGGCAAGGATTAAGCCACGAGGAGTGTTAGTCACCAGTGTTTCCTTTCAGACAAGTCTGTGCTATGTATCAGGGCTAAACAGGTTACATCTTTATTTAAGCTGACACATGATTCCACTTTTGCCATTTTTTTTTTGTAGAGTAGAAAGTACTTTGTCATGTAAGTGTTTTATGGATGATTTAAAGTGGGTAACTGCTGAGTTAAAATGAATTAATTTACTAATATTAACAATAACGTACAGCAAAATGTCATCTGCAAATGGTGGAACATTTTCACCATAAACCATGTACTTCTTCTTCTTCTTATTTACTATTTTACTGTAGTTACAGTAAAACTTCAATTAATAGCCCGAGCCATTATTTGCTATTTACTACTGTTAGCTCAAATGGGTAGCCAACAACCTGGTTTTATACATCAAAAGAGCTTTTATAAAAATGAACTGCTTGGCAACCAGATCCGATGTCTATTTGAGACAGGCTTATATTTGTCAAAATGCTAGTAAACAGACTAAGCGTTCATTTGGGACCAGGCTTTTAATTGAAGTTTTACGGCAGTTCAACCTTTTTCATACCTGCAATCCTGTCACTTTTATTTATATACTACTTAATAATAATGTTTTGAAAGAAGAGGAAGCGTTATGAAAGTACCTGCAAAGTCAGAACATGTTCGTATCCGCAAACATTAAATGTCCCCTCTTAGCATGACCATTGTTTTAATGGTTATGTTTGGGCAACTCAAAGCACTTAGTATGATTTAGGGACAGATCACAGTCTGAGTTAAATATATGAAAATTTAATTTTCTTGTTCAATATTTAACCAAGAGTGCAACCTATTCCTAACCTTAACCAAAATCTGCTGACAGGCACAGGACACAAATTCTGTTTTCAGGGGTTTAAAATCCTGCCCTTTCCCAGCTGGTATTTGTATGTGGGGCCCATGTAGGTAGTAAATGCGTTGAAAAATTGGCCCCGTATGGGATTGTCCATGAGTTCTATACTGGCCCCATGCATATTGCCCACATTGATGCTTTACCCAAGTGGGCCCCACATGGTTATGCTAGGGCAACTGGGTACCAAGTGGTATGAGGCCAATATGACACCCATGAACAATCTCATATAGGGCCTGTTTTTCAGCCTGTTTAATACAACAGTCCTGTTCTCCCTATGACTTCTGTGCAGCTCAAGAACCTAACAGAAATAATCAGTGTAGCACTACTACTACATTATGTTTCCTACTGGCGTATAAACCAGTTTCTTAGCAGACAAGGTTACAAGTGTCCCCATGTCTTTTCCACAACACGACACACAGGGTCACAGCACGGTCAGATGTGGTGTTTGGAGAGCTTCTAATTTTGGGATCAGGGCTTAATGAGAGGACGAGAAAAAAAAGCCGCTGGTGAGAACAAGGGGGGCGGCCCGAGAGACGAGGTGTACGGGGAAGGGATACAAAGGACAGCTTAGTGGACCTCTGATGTCACCCCAGCACCAGCAGAGTGGCTCATTGAAACTGAAGTGCCTCCACTGTGTTGCTTTTGTCTGATTCTTGTCAGGCCTGTCCCTCTCCTATAATAATGAGCCCTTTGACCAGAGATTCACTTCATAGTGGCTTTTAAAATTTTTTTTTGTTTCTTTACAAGTGTTTGTTTTAATGGCAGGCCTCGGTTCAGCACCTTTTAAGTAGCTTTTCTATGGATACCTAAGGGTGAGGGGAATTCAGTCTTCCTCAGTGGATGGAGATTTCTGTAAGAAAAATGAAATAAAAATAAAACAAAAATCTGGATGAACTTCTGCTAATTATTGTAATTAGCCATTAGTCTTTAAAGCTAATAAGCTAATGCATGCTTGGTCTTTTCCCTCTGAATGCAAGGTTTTATTTTCTCATCCTGAAAATTGACAGATTTGTTTCCGCTCCCTTTAAGACATGGTTTTGATCCTCTCAGGTAGGCAGGTGGTACAGGAGTCCCCTAAGGGATGACTGCCCCCTGATGGGAGAATTGTTTTTACCCCAGCTGTGATTTGCTTGTGCTGCAACATCTAATTCCAAATACTATTTTGTCAAATCAATGCCTGGACTTTGTCTTATTAAGGCCGCTCTGGTTTCCTATACCAAGCAGGGTGCTTTAACCCCCCGATGAGGGAGGCAAGCTGAGGCTGCCCCCTTACAACAAAACAACACACCACTCCAAAACAGCATGACACTTCCTCGACCAGCAAATGAGATGAAAGCTTTAAACCATGAAAATAGTGGTTTGGAAATCTTCTGAAGCCCTGCTACCCTGCTAGCACAGAATGAAAATGGGCTGTCCGCACGTAACAAAAGCCCAACACATAGGGAAAAACATCAAAGTGTGATTTTGTCGGGGGGGGGGGCTATTTGTTAGAGGGTGCCTACTGAGAAAAACACAGGTGAATTTTCAGGTAATAGCACCTTGCTGTTGAGTGCGACAGTTTATTTGTGTTGCTATCTTTTTCTTACTGTAATACCTTTCATTAGAGCGCCAAACAAACTTTCACCTCTGTCACTGTTTCTGTGGCTTTCTACCTGTTTCTGCTTTCAGTTTTAGATTAGAGCTCAAAATCCTGGTCAATTTAAATTATGTTTTGCATTTTGTATATTTTCAGTTATTTATTTTATATTCAGTTTTTTTTTTTTTTAATGGATTTTAGAAAGGACTAAAACATCATTAAGTCGGACAAAAACAAATCAGCACTTTTGCATGTAAAACTGTTTAGAATTTTTCCATATGATTTACTACATGTAGCACAAAGCACCATGCATTTACATATGTTTTATTTAACTAATAAACTTGTGCTTGATTTTGACACCTACAAAGCACACTAACGTGATCCCACCTCAAATGTGTTGCTGAGAATAAGGCAACAACAGCAGAGGTTTTGTTCTCTGTCCACAGGTGGATTTACCTGAGTGTGTGCAACATGATCGCTCTTTGATCCAAGCAAAACTGCAAGGAACAAGCTTAGCTTAATAAGGTGTGAAATTCTTTCAACAAGGACCTTTTTGTGGAACTTTGAGTAAACAGTGCTGCCAAAAGAAACTGTCATTGTGTCAGTGAGAGTCAGGATAGTCAATCAAATAACAATTTGTACATAAATATAAATATATTGATCATAATTTATATATCCTAAAAAATGCCTTTATAGTGTAGTGTCCTGTATTTAAAGAAAATGGCACAATAATGTAAATCATTTCAGGGAGATATCTGAAAATTGAAATGAGTCTGCTACTTGCAGCTACTGAGACGTTTAACCCAGCACACCTGACAGCAATGATGTACTCCCTACCTTTATTCACCAACACAGCGCCACCCAGTGTACATGTATGGTAAATGCAATTAATGTCTGGTAAGTGAAAGGATGTATTTGGCTCTTCCAACTGCAAAATTATTGTGATTGGATTCCAACGTAACAAAGTGTATTGTAGTATTTCTATGTTAAGGCATGTTAAACATTACAACTTTCTTACCAAATTAAATACACAAATTCCAACCCAACTGCCAGAATAAATGTTGATGTTGTATATTTCTGCAAACCATGGATACATTACAATTGTGCAATTGTATGTAGCAGACAGTTTATGTTTCTTTACATTTTCAGCAGCACTGTGGTCAACGTGTGGTTGAGTTAAGGCACAAAAACCATTTGGTTACCAGAACATGATCTAACCTTTTGTTAGCACAATCCTCGCTGTAAATGCAGCAATGTTTTGGTGAAAAGCCGGCACTATTCCAGCTGCAAGGCAGCCATGGCTTAGTTAAAAAACAACTGCTTTTCATGGCCCTATCTTGGCAAGAAGTGCAGCGATGTTTCTGTGAAAAAATAACAACTGCTTATCGTGGCCCTATTCTGGCAGAAAACTCAGCAGTGGCTCTGTGACACTATCCTCACAGTAACAGATCGCCAGCACATTTGCTTGATAAAAAGAATGCAGGAAACACGGCAATGACTTTCTTAAAAAACAACCTGTTTCCTTGCTCACTGGTCTTGAAGAACAGAGGCCTGCAGCAGTGGCATAAGGTAGTTATGATGGGCCCCTGTGCACGCTTTTATGACAGGCCCTAGTGCGCCCTAGTTACTAGTTATGAAGCACATATATTTCACCAACAGTGTGTCTTACTGCCGCTTTTATGTTACATCTGTTACATATGTTAAATCGTATCCTCTCATTACATGATTAAAGAGAGACCTGATATTGGACAACATCAGCATACATATTACCCAGAAACCTTCATCAAGTATCTGCATGTGACAAAAACTACAAAAAAAGAGAAATTATTAGTTTAATGCATCTTTTTGAGTGCATATATAGAAAATCAAACCATTTTTTAATTTAACATGAATTCTTCTTTGAACATGAGTGTATTTCCAGGTGGCACACAGGCCCTCTATATTTACAGCCCTGGTCTGCAGCTTGGCAGGCATCTGGCGTAGGTGTGACCTTTAGCTGAAAATCGAAAAAGCATTGTTTTAATTCCAGTATGCATTCTTCGCACACATATTTGTTGAATATAAAAGTGAGAAACCCAAATATGCCGTGTTCATGATCTCACTGTGAAATTCCAAAGGTTTTGAAGTAAAGTGCCTCATGTAATCAGATTTTGCCATGCACCTGAATGTTTATTAAGTGGGCTGCAGTGAAGTGTGGGAGTCAGAGTGCAGCACATTCCCCAGTTTAAGCAGTGTATAGGAGTGTCAGCAGAGTGACAACAACAATAAAACAATGCTAATCTCATATAGGATCCAGATGTGCATGATGGCAGGGTACTGCTCACACTGCAGCCACGTATTAAATATTTCACATAGTTTAATGTACTATTTAAGCATCGAGCTCTAAGCGTTCATGTCCTCAGTGCCCTCAATCATCTTCTGAATCAATTCAGCTCAACACTGATGAACAGTAATTGCCGTCCATCTCAGTATGTGCGGTGTCATGACTTGGCAGTAAGTGTACAAATGTGAAAATGCGATTTTGGGTTTGCAGGCGACACATGCTCAAGAGATTCCAATCTTATGAATAATTCACAGCGGCGACAATAATGATGGCAGATAAAACTTCATGTGAGTAATTGCGCAAGTACACTCATCAGCATTAGGAGTGTGTGTGTATGTGTGTGTGGAGGAAATCTCATCCTTTTCAGCATCAAAATGTGGCAAAATTATGCCGCTGCACAATGAGAATAATAAGAAGTAAATCACTCACTACCCCTCCTTTTCTTTCTTTTTTTTTTGCTGCTGCATATCCGAGCAACAATTGACTCATGCTAGTTTGACAGCAATTGTGAGCAGATCTGGAAACGTGAGAAAGTTTGTTCCCATATTTCCTTTATCCGTGGGCGAGTTTTAATTCACACTCTCAGCTCCCAGCATGCCTGTATTCCTTCCACCTGACTGTGCTCTTTGGTTAGCCCTCTGTGCCTAAGTGACCATATACTGGGCTGGGCATCCATTCAGGGGCTCTATTTTCTAGGTCATTGACTCTGAAAAACTTGCGTCGTAATCCCCAAATGTTTCCCCTGTGTTTGAGGAAGGGTCTGCATTGTTGAAACCCCGGGAGTCCTGCCTGGTTGTATGTTTGTCATGCTGGGCATTAAGAGTGGTGGGAGGAGCAGGATTTTAACAGGTGGAGAGATACCTCAGGAGCAGGACGGACCAGATCTGCGAGAGCTGAGTCAGCCTGTCAGTCCTGTCCTGGCAGTCTTTCAAACCAAGGACACATACAGTAGTTCCATCTGAGGGTTCACACTTTTGCTCACATAATCAAAATAGTAATTAAATTTATAATTATTGGTGCAGTGTGTGAGGTAGTTTACATTAGAGGAGCAAGACCAGGATTCTACTGCAATGCCAGCAGCTCTCTGAGGCTATGCTAAATGTAAAATGCTAATGCTAACATGGCAGTATCCTTCAGCATCAGCTCTATGCAGAGCCTACGCCGCAGCCTATGCATGTGGCCTTCACCGTTGTGAGCATTTAGTCCTGTGTCACTCTGCAGTTCTGTGAAGTGCTGTAAAGTTTAGTTGATTATACACAAATTAAACATGGCTTAATAGCAGTAGTTTAAATTCCAAGTACACAAATCAGCTTCACTATAACTCGCAGCATGCGCAGACAAACACTTGTCTTTATCTGGACACATTTTCCCCACAAATACAACATGCTACCGTTATTAGCACAAGCCTATGGCATTTTACATTGCATAAATTAGCATAGTGGCTAGCAGACTTTTCCTCTACTCATATAAAGCCAGTGACAACAGCCACATTTAACAAAGGTAATGTTACAAAATTTGGCTCCGTTACAACTCACACAGTTCACCGACAAAACACCTGCCTTATACTAAACACGTTTTCCAAACAAATATAACATGCTAATGTTATTAGCACAAGCCTATGGCATTGACTTGCAGAGATTTCCTCTACTCTTATCAAGCCAGGATGAATCACACATAAGACTTAAAATGCTATTTGTGTGGAGGCTTTACTGTCTTCACAATTTATTGTTTCTTATATGTGAAATTAAAGTAAATAAAAGCTTCATTTCCACTGAGGGAAATGGTTTCAGCTTACAGAAATAGACAGGGGGTCTGCATTATAACGGTAGAATATCGGATGTTCACATAAAATGGGGCCAAACCTTCAAACTAGAGGTTAACATTTGTAAAAGTAAAAACCTCAGGCCTCAGGTTTCCAATGTTTCTTCTGCTTTCTAAACAAGTTGATGTCAGATTTCTTTATATAGTCATCTGCATTGTGTTTACATTACTTAGTCAACACTGCAATATGTAGCTAAATGCTAACATCAGGGAAATGTAATCTTGGTTGCAAATGTTCAGATCATATTCCTGCTAGAACATGTCTCGATGTGAAGATTTTGGTTTCAAAGGTTTTTACTGGTGATTTTTCACGGTAGAAAGTGATCTTATACTCTATTAAAATCATTCTCTCAGCTGCAGGGATGGTGTAGAAATATGGAAGACCTGGATAAGCTGACCAGTCAGAGCAGAATAAGTTTAAAGAGACAGGTGCTGAAACAGAGCATTTCAGGCAGAGGGTGTTCCGGCACAGGCAGTATGAAAAAAATAAAGTGCTTTTTGAACATAAAAGCATGTAAACATGTTCTAGTAGAAACCTACAATGCAAGTATGGACCTGAAAATGAGCATCATAGGTTCCCTTTAAGGGCTCACCAAAGTCATTACAATTCATCCTTCAGGAGGATATGAATGTCTGTGCCAAATTTCATGACAATCCATCCAACAGTTGTTGAGACATTTCACTTAAAACGACATTATCTACACATCATGGCGCTACAGGGATCACCAAAATCAATGGGATTCATCCTTTGGGAGCCATGAATGTCTGCAGTATATTCAATCCAACCAATAGAAGAAGACGAAGATGAAGATATACTTTATTAATCCTCAAGGGGAAATTCACCTTTTTTCACTCTGTTGTCATATACACACAGGTTCGAAACACACACACATGCACAAACAGGACCTATACATACATTCTGCAGCACCTAGGAGGTGAACTGGCATCTCTCCAGCTACTAGTTCACACTCCACATTAGGTGGGAGACGGGGACTTGAACCGGCTGTTAAGATATTTCAGCTTGGACCAAAGTGGTGGACCAACAGACACCATTATCATCCAAAAAGCTATGTCGCTAGCATGGCTACAGACAAGACAGGAGAGCCTTGTTCTTGGCTTTGTTGCTGTATATCATGAACTATCTCTGAAAATCAGCACTTACCAGTTAAAATGAATCAGACAGACAGAGAAATTTACAGCCCATTACTCACCACTGCTTCTCTCATGTCAACAAGCCTATAGTGATGGATGAATGCCACACTTTTCCCAACAAGACAAGCTAACTGGATCTGCCAGGCAGCATCTTAGTTAATCTTTGAGATCAGTGACTGGTCAACTTGCCATGTCAGGCCCATGCAGTTTGCAAAGGAAGATCTATTGTTTTCTTGTTGGCATTCAATGCGATAGATAAATTCATTATTATTTCACCCACAATCTACACCAAGTAAAGAATATTTAATACAGCTTCTGTTCGTTTTAGCAACTCATCCAAGTGAATTTGTCTCCTTAATGAGCTCCCTTCCCCTCTTCATCTTGGAGGAAATGAGCAATGCCATGAGCAATGGCAGCGATTCCATCATGCTTCATTGCAATTGGTTGCAGATAAGGACCACCACCCACATTAGCACGCAGGTAATTATTTGGATTTCTGCGAGCAGGTGGTGATGGAAGTAGGAGAGTCCGTGATCAGACTCCAGAGTATCTCCAGATAAACATCAGGGGCTCTGAGACACACCGACACCAGCCCCTGCGACGCTCACTGGGAGCCCCCATATCTCTCCCCAACCATGTCATTACTGTACACTCTGCAAGTTGTGAAGAGCTATATAGGCCAAGGGGCTGGAGAAAATACTGTTCGCTGCTCCGGGTTAGGGCTTGTACCTGCATAGGAATAAAGTGGTGGGACCAACAGCAGTGATGGGAGGAAGGGGGAAATCTTAAGATGTGATAGGCAGAATAACGTTTAACCATAACTGAACATTAAAAAGTGGGTTCTGAACTGAAAGCACAGAGGTATTAAAGAAGGAGAGTGACGGCAGTGTGCGTACTGAGCATTAATGATGCTGGTAGGTGGATTGTTACCTTCAGACAGAGCAATGATAGCTGTCTCCCCACGTTAATAGTCTTTATGCTATGCTAAGCTAACCAGTGGCTGTAGCTTCATATTTAAAGGTCAGCTCATCAAACTACTTACTTAGGTTTGCACACACAAATCAAACTTTATAACACTTTGTGATAAATTTGGCCACAAGAGCTGAAAAAGTGTTGCTGTGACTTGTCGGCAGATGTTGGCAGATGTTGAACATACGTGACAAATCCATCTCTACCCTAATCATCTCATCTCCTCTCTCTCACTCTCTGTGGCTGTTGCTGCCTTTGTATGGAGGTTTCAAGTCATCGCAGATAAGAACCGTTTTCACACTGTTAATCAGATTGTCCTGACGATCTGCTCCCCTGCAACATGCATAGTTCGGCATGGTGTTTTCCTATGAGACATTCGCCTCAGATCTAATCCCCATAAGCTCCCCACTCCATGGGACCGATGGGAGGTGGCGGGCAGCTGTGGATGAGTTACAACGGAAAGATTAGGGTTGTATGACGCAATTCTGGCAAAAGGTTGAGGATGTTACTGGCAAAACGTCCAGAGAAACTTCTTGTTGTGTGTACAGACATGTCACGACATTATAACCTTGTAGTTTTGATTTTACATTTCCGATTTCCAGAGAAGCAACCCAAAGAACCACATGAGTCTTTTGTTTCTACTCTCTGATACAACACATTCTCACTCCAACTTCGTCACATGGTTGGGTTTAGGAAAAAATAACAGGGTTTGGTTTTCTAATCTTAGAGAACACACTGCTCTCTGGAGTTCAGTGTTTGTTCGACCCATCCACCACCCTTACTACCCACCCTACTCAGACTTTTGCCGCCTTCACCTTTGTTAGTGTACTGCTGCGTTTTCTGCTGACGCTGACTTCGACAACTTGTCAACACGTCTTACCCAACACTAAGTTTCCACATAGCTCTGTATACATATGTGAGTCAACCGGAAGTCCATTCCCTCCTATGAGAGCTGTCATGATCTCTGATTTTTTTTTTTTTTTTTCTTTTTCAAATTTTTCAATTTTTTTTATGGACCTGAATTTGCCCCAAAAAAGTAAAAAAAAAATTGAACTGGCAAATTCAATGGCATGCTTAGCTAGCTAACACTGGCAGCATGCTAGCTGTGTAATTAAGTTAGAGTGCATGCATACGTCTTTTAATATCATTAACAAAAGGGGCTACAGACCTGACGGGCTAACCTCTACACTTATTGTCACCATCTTGTTTTTGTCTCTGTACTGCTCCGTGAGCATATTCCACAAAACTGGATGGCAAAACACACTCAAAATGAACTTTTCTGCCATTTCCGTGGTGGAATTTTTATTCATCTGTAACTAGATGCATTTCCTTGCGTTGACCAGTAGGAGGAGTACTCCATATCCTTTATGAAAATACGGAAACAAAACAAAAGTGTGGAAACAAGGCGCATATGACAGAATCAGTACTTTGCAAATGACTCCCAAAACGACATACATGACTGTTAACGGTTGCTGTTTTAAACACGTCAAGTTGAGGCAACAAAACTACTTTGCTAGTTTAGGAAAAAAAACATGGTTTAGATTAGAATAAGTATATTTGTTACGTAACTTTCCTTACATATGTAACTCAAATATGTTACATTAATGTAACGTAGTATATTATACAAGTACATTTTGTAATGTTAGTTAAAATAACTTAACACAAGCAGTAGGTTATTGGGTCGAAGTCCTGTGTTTGTTTGACCCATCAATCCACCCTGACCTCCTCCTTACACAGACATTGTCGCTCTTGATTAGGGCTGCCCCTGACAAAGAATTTTCCTTGTCGACCAAAAGTTGTCATTTAGGGCCATTAATCAACTTGTTGCCCGCATGTTTATGACATTAATTTATGCTGAATGTATTAATTTATGCTGAGCTCGGCCTCTTCCTGTGTCTGTCCTTTCAAATTAAATTCCCAGTCATATAGGTTTTGATTTATTTTGACAAGGCGCAGCTCCTAATAGAGTTTCACGTTTTGTTTTGGGGTTTTTTTCTGCAACTAGGCGACCAATGAAATCTTGCTGACTAAAGACCTTTCTGGTCGACTAACTTCACCTGACTTCCTCCTTTGCTCCTGTCATAATTACTACAGCCACTAAAGGTCAATGAATAATAAGCTGCTTGTACATATGATATATGGAGGCGTTTTGGGGGGAGGAAAGTCTCTGGTTTGCTTGTGTTTGCTTTTTCTCCCGTGCAACCTGTTTCATTGCCATGCATTTAAGTGAAAATAGGGAAATGGTGCTTTGCTCAAAGGAACGTAACACCATATTAAATTAATAGACCTCTGCTGACATCTTAAAATGCTCAAAACGATGCCATAATAACAGTAAGTGTAGATTACTGACGGAATATTGCAAAAGTTTGTACCAACAAAAACCACAAATATAAGAGAATAGTTTTGTCTTTGTGGCAAATAAAAAGGACAGCTTCAGTTACCCAGGGATGTATGAAAATGGCTCCTTCAGGGCACCAGTCCTCCATCTTGCCTGCAGTCATTAATTAGATCTAATCAACACCGCAGGGAAAAGTTACTGTCAAGACTAATTAGCCAAAATGGAGCTTCTGTAATGGGAAACAAATGAACAACAGTTAACTGTAGCAGCCTGCTCCATGCTTTATGACTCATTCAGTCTCAGCGGGAGAGATTTTTGGAGCAGCACCGTTCAGAATTTTATTAGCACTTGATTACTGTTTTGAGGGAATGTCTGAATATTCGCTGCACTAATAGGTGCTGGATGAGAAAATGATATTTAATGAGAAGTATTTTCAGGTATGTAGTTTGTCATTGTCCTGTAATAAATTTTTGTTGAGTTCTTGGTCACTTTGGGGACATGATCACACAATCACACACTTATACACACCTCTGCCAGGTTGCCTATTGTAAGCACCATGCAAGCTTCCCTCCAACCCCGGGCCTCAGAGGTCATGAGAAATGTTGACTTAATCCTTTCTACGTCCCCACACTGCTTCTGAGAGTCAAGGCAGGGAGTTAAAAAAAGGAACCTTTGTTTCTCCCACAGTGCTGCAAACAAAAGGGGTTGAGGATTGGGAAAAGCGTACACACACACCACCTGCAATTAAGAGCTTAGAGTTCGTCCTCTTAGTACAAAACCCTCGGCGACCAAGTGGAGGAGAGGAAACGTCAAGATTAAGTGGGAAGTGCTACGAGGGTATTAGAAAAACTTGTGAGAATGAAGACATTTGTCACAGAATATCACTTACAGGATGCTGGAGGACAGTCACCTTACACCCCGTGGAAGAGTAATTGTGGAGGATTTGATAAGTAGTGGCTATTGATGACTAACGACCTGGGTTGGAGGTTTGCACCGCGGTCACACACATCACGAACAAGCCTCTGTTTGTTTGCCCATATGGTGAATTGAGTCATTAATACGTGGACATCTGCTGAGGGAAAGAAGGTGTTAAGTTGTCATGAGAAGCACAAAAACACAGATGAGCGCCAGCTGCACTGAAACAATCCATTTAATATACAGTAAAATGTCTGAAGCAAAGGCGGAAGTGTCGGCCGGGCGGTGTGAACCAGAAAGTTGTCTCTGCTTAAACATTTCAGTCACCTGAACTTTACTGAAAATGCCAACTTCATTAAAAACAAAATTGGGTCAAACGCACTGAGTGCAAATTAAAATCAGCCAAGGGAGCTGAGATGATTGTAATTAACATCTCTTCAATCAAGCTGGAGTGTTGGATTATAGATTGATGTTTTACATTTATTGCTGAACTCCAAGGACCTTCTTAGGTGGCACAATATAACTTCTGCCACCTTAAATGAGCCTTTATGTGCAGGAATACTGACACACTCATGAACCCTGCGGAAAAAGCTTGTCAACTTAGTGCAAACGTTTTAATCAGAACACACGGGGCACAAAGTCAAAATGTAATATGAAGATATATGGGGACATAGGAGATGATTTAACATATACTAATGCAGTTTACAAAAATATCTTAAAAATATGATGTCCACACATCCTTACATTCAGATATATGATTAGTATTGTATGGAAAATATATGGTGGTATAATTTTTTGTGCAATATATGAAAGTAGTTTGGCAAATAAATGACATAAAACTTGTTAATAGATTTCAATTTTTTATGCAAAGTTGGCCCTGAACTAAGGAACAAGTGATTAATTTGCATGCAGATCTGGATTCAGCTATTACTGAGGCCCTCTGGAGTCACATGGTAGGAGAAAAAAAATGAATGTGTAAATCTGTTGGTTTTGTTACCATAACACTAAATAACAGCTGTTTCGTCTACATCAGAGGTTCCCAACTGGTCCAGCCATGGGGTCCAGATTTCTCCTTACTCATTAGGTCATGGTCCACACAGTTTAATACCTTCAGCGTCATACTTATGTTTGGCCATGTCATCGAGCTAGTTTGCTCTCTTTGTTAAGTAGCGAGTGATGTGACGTTCGTGAATGAGCCGATTCTTTGAACCGGCTCTTTGAAGTGAACGAGTGAACCGGCTCTTTAGAGTGAACGAGCCAGTTCCTAATTTCTTTGTTTTTTGCTTTGTTTTACTCTGTATCCATAAATGTCAGATTATTTGATCCGGAACAAGTTGAGAGAGACTAGAATGTGAGGGAGAAAGACAGTGCAGCCGCTCACTGGTTCACTTCAAAGAGCCGGTTCAAAGACTCGGCTCGTTCACGTACGTCACATCACCACTTGTTGTTTATAAAGGGCGTTGCTATGGCTACACCAAACTTTATATCTGCGGAGTCTATTCTGGGTCCACGTTACAATATCCAGATCACGTGATGCGATAAATCAGCAATGCGATTCGTTGTTGCACCTAAAACAACTGAACTAAACAACTGAAAACACTGAAACAAAATCCGAGGGCACGGATTACAAAACTATCAGCATGGATTTACGCATCGATTTCAGACCAATGATTCGCAACAAGATGAAACCGATTTAGAACATTGCAGAGAAAAGTTGCAGCGGTGTGAACTGGCTGTCTCAATGACTGATTGACTGGGGCTGGATATTTATGTTGTGACGTATTTATTATGAATTCAGTCCATCTGATGTTCGTTTTGCTTTTCGTCATTTCATCCCGACTACAAATGCAGCTGTAGCCAGTATCTCACTATCACTATCCTCATCCATATTTTAAGAAGCTACAAATTATATTCAGCCACAAAATAAGCCTGAAAAGCTGGAAATCAGAACTAAAGTACAGAGAGTTGTTGCATAGCGATGATACACCGTCTCATCTAGTTGCATTGGTGTGAACTGGCAGGTCTTTAGAACGTTGCAGAAAGGTGTATTGCAAGTAGTTACCTGTTTCAACTCATCTCTACACATGTATTAGTTTCTTCTCAGTTCTGGATCATGAGGATGTCATTTTTGACACTGTGGGGCCTCCGTACTTTGACCCACTGATTCCCTTAGCTTCATTACTGGAGATAATTACAAACTCACCACTGCATCTTATATGATAACATCAGCTGGTCTCCAACTGAGAGACATAATCACTGGTATTTGCTGTCTATATCTACAAAGTTCATGTTGGAGAATGGCCGTCTTATCGTCTTATTGTGTTGCTCTGGAACTCTGGTTCAAAAATGAACTCACTGTAATAATGAGCTGATGCTTCAGGATCACTGTGGTTTACAGTTACCTTCAGACAGAGACGAGCAGCTGTGGTGCAACACTATCATTTCACTCTGTGAGTACATGTAGGTCTGCCAGGGTTGTTGCGGGGGTCTGTACGGGGGGTGGCACCGCATGGCGCCTGGTCCCGGATCATTTATAAACCCACATCCGAGCCATGCTGGTAGCCCCGGAGCAGCTGAAGTCCTGTGGTGGGTGGCAGCACCAGTCCCAGCAGATGCTGTAGGATGTAGACCAAGAGAGGCGTGTAATCCCTCTCAGAGCTGGAACGCATCGTCGATGCAGGAAAATAAATATGGAATTGTGACCTGCTGAATGAGGGAGATAGGGGGGAAGCTATTACCAAGAGGGGAGCCAACAATTAGGATGAGGATTTGTTTTTATTTCAGGATTCTGAGAAGTTGGATTTTTTAATATGGAATGGAAAGAGTTTTTCTGTAAAACTTTCAAACCATCAATCCATGTATAGTAGAAATGACTCACTGAAAGGTATTTCAATAAAGTATCTCTCTTGCTGCTGTGGTGTTTCTCCAAAAGCTCTCAGCCAAATGGACCTGCACACATTCCTTCATCTGACTGCATAAATCATCACATTTACACACGCAGTAAGCTCCTACTTCGTTTGAGAAGATGTATTAACACCACTCACATTCTGCCTTACACTGGCACTCATGAGTGCTTTAGGTCACTCTTTCCTAATTTGGATCAATTATCCCATTTCCCCTCTCTGACACAGTGTTTCTCATTCAGCATAATGCGCCGGCTATTTGTCAACGCCGTGTCATGTGCTGGCCTCTTCACCATTCGTGTACACTCGTGTCAGGGTGACTGAATGCTTGGCTTTCTCTACTGTCTGAGGCTCATTTGAAATTCAAATATTGCCTCATTGCTGAGCCTCAATAATATTGACTTTCACTTACTCTCCAGAGGCAGCAGGGATATATTTAGGACATGATTGTGTTCTTTATTACAGTGTGCAGAGGCCAGGTGAAGTTTCGGAAATCACTCCAGCCAAACCTGAAATTCAAGATGATTTGAATACAATCTTTTTGCATATGAGACTGCTTTTTAATTGGCAAACCTGTGATACCGAAGATAAAGGACTGAATAGTTTGGTATTAAACTTTACTCAACATAACTTCAGTCCCAAAACTGCAGCTCCTGAAAGATTTACCCAGAAAGTACAGTTTGAACATCAGCATTAAAGTCAGTTTGCCATCAAGGAAGTGAGGTGGACGGTGCAGCTGCGGCAGTGCTCCACTAGATGGAGTCCTACATCCCTAAAGAGAGTTTCTGTCACAGCAGCAGAGGCATATCTACAGTACGTCATAAAAGGTTTGATTATTAATGACAATGTCAACTCAGAGTGTTTGCGTTTCTGCTCAGACTGAACACAAGTACAACCCAAACTGATGGAGCAATATTTACCAAAAAAAAAAAAAAAAAAATCTAAGTAAAGGAATGAGTGGGTGGTTCCTGAATTTTTAAATTCTCATCTTATTATATTGCATTCATACATGTATATGTCAGTTTGTGTGTGAATTGTGTTGAACATTCATAAATATTTGGTCATGAAAAAAATCAATAGAGATACTTCAGGTGTTTTATAACTGTGAAGCAAAGAATCCAGTTTGTGGTGATCATAGGGTTAATGTGTTAAATTCAGACTGCAGTAACATGCTGGTGTGTTGGAAACTTCAGTTTACACTCCTCTTCATTCATCATTAATCTACCAGTCACTACTGAACTGTTTTGTTAGGTCTATAAACATCATTAATATTATTACAAGTAGGCTTTATTTTGTATTATATTTTGCATTGATTATTTCATTCTATCCCTCTTTTTATGCTTATTGGATGTCCTTTTTCATGTGAAGCAATCAGTACACGTAATTTCCTTATTGTAAAACATTTTGTGCTGCATTTCTTGTATGAAAAGTGCGATACAAATAAAGTTTAACTATTAATATTATTGCAAAATAGAGAGAAATATGCTCAGAGTCCAAGGGGACGTCTATAAATTATTTGTTTAGTCAGAGCAACAGTTCAAAATCTAAAGATATTCAGTTTACAGTGATATGAAGTCTAAATAATAAGATAAAAATAATAAATAAAATCAGTAGTATCTATATAAAAATAATTATATGCTTATTCGAAATAAACTATTTAAATTGTTCAATTAAATTAATAATTTCTTATTTTCTTTGAAATTTTTGTCAAATACAGATATGTTGATGTTGTCCAACGTCAAGTCTCTGATCATGTGATGAGACGATATGTGCACTATAGCGTGCACAGGGGCCCATCGCAATGACAGTACGCCACTGAGTCCACACCATCAAATCTTCTCTTGCTTGTGGAACAATTTAAAGGCCCCGACACCTATTTTCTTAATCAGTTTCTGACTATGGCTGATGGAGTCCTACACAAGCACTAAATATTCTGCCAAAGTTTGAACTGTTTTGGTTGTTTCTCATGATAGATTGATGTACTTGTGGGTTTGTCCTTACTTTTCACACTGGTTTGAAGCAGGTGGAGCTCAGCTGGAAGAAGGTGGTGTATCTATGCACGGATCAGAATTCAGCTGCCTTTGAATTGAAATCTGATGACAGCCGTGACATTAAAACCACACCCAGACAGTCCTGGAAAAGCAGATTACGCAGAATTGTTTTACTCTGCATCATTAATATTCAATGTTCATCATTAGAGTCAGATCATTAATAAGAAATATTATCAGCAAATAAAACATGACATATTGATGTAGATTCAGTTACACAGTGGTATATAAAGTAATTAAAATTAGCTCCATCTTGATCAGCTGCATTGTGCATTAATCTGTCAGTGATTATAATCAAATAATATAATACACATTATTCTGAAATGTGTAATTCTGCATTGTGCATACTTTTACTTTTGGTATTTAACTGAATTTTGTGTAATTTTACTCAAGTAAAATTTGAAATCCAGGACTTGTACTTAAAACATTTCATTTCTGAACTGTGGTATTTCTACTTTGACTTAAAAATAAATGATCATCCTCCACCACTGCCTGCAGCTGAGCTTCTTTTTTATTGTTACTATTAATACCTGTGTGTGATGCACATTACTGGTTTGTCCAATTAAACAGTGCCCCATGAATCAGTGTGATACTGTTGTCATATATACTGTATATATGTAACCTATGGGGTTGTTGCACTTGTACGACTGTAGACAAGTAACTCTAATGAACACTGGGGAAAGTGCCAGATGTGGTGCTAACATTAATAAGAGTAATTGAGACCACTGGGGCACAGCAATATGGAAAAAGCATCATTGAACTAATTACATGTTGAAAAGCAGAGTCATTAGCGAGATTACATAGAGTCACATCAGAGTGTGACATCAAAGTGTAACATCAGCCCCAGAGACACAGAGACAATCCTCTACAGGCCACTCGCAACATCATAAACAACATAGTGAAGGTGGTTGAGGATGGGGCGGGCCGGATGTGGGTTTCCTGTCAATAAAAGCAGATATATAAAACTATAATTACGTCTGTCTTAATCTCATTATGGTGGCTATTGTACCAGGTGTATGAGGTGAGACCTGCGAGGAGTCAAAGTACAAACTGTCTTTATTGACAGCAGTAAAAGGGATTATGGGCTGGGAGACACGGCTGTAATGAGACTTTTTAAATGTCATTTACATCCAGAGAGATGCATTGCAAAACATCACTTTAATGTTATGTAATTGCAGTTGTATGCAATTGGCATTACCACCTCTGATTTTGAAATTAAAGTAGACTCTTTGCTTCCACACCTGCCCTGACAACTGACCCAAAGTAACCACATAAGACACCTTTAAAACACTCAAATCCATGGGTTATTTATATTGTGTATTTATACTGTGACACTCAAAAGCTCATTAATTAGATTCAATTAAACCCAGGTTTGGGTTCCCCCATAGATTTATCCTCCAAACAACCGTCATGCTATGTGAGACAAAGCACACTGGTTCATCTGTGAATCCTAGCATCAGTCCTTGGTGTGTTTTTAACCATGCAGTATGCGAGAAATATGGAAAATGGTAGCAGTGGAGAATAAGTATGTAGCTAAAACATGATATGTATGTTCTATTACATACTAGATTTACCTGTCTCATTCCCAAACTGCTCCTCTGCTCACGCTGTTGAATTAAATATTAGTGGAGTCTTGTGATGACTGAAAGGACTTCTTGAGGTGTAAACAATGTGTTCCGTATTCTCTCAGTGTCCATAATCCAACCGTCCAGCTCTGAGTGCGCAGCTTTTCCTCTCAAGAATGCAGCGATAGTGCCCCATTGTCACACAAGATGAATGACAATTACTTTGGTACTTTAAACAACAATAGCAGTGTTGTGTTTTAACACACATTATTTCATTTTGTTACGTGAGTGATGACTCATGTTTGGCAAAAAATGTCACTGTATTTGAGAAGTTTGGATGTGTTGTGTATCATTGCAGGCATCCATTTGTTTTTATGCATTTCTGAAGTTCAGTCTTGATCTTGGAAGGTCTGCTTATTAACTTTTACATACTTGCTTACTAGACTGAGCATACTCAGGCCAAGAACATGCTTTCATGTGTCAGAAAAACACACACAAAAAAACACTTTGAGGACCAGTTTTCTGGCTGGTTTAGATGATGCGCAGTGGAGACAGAAGTTCACAACAAGGGTGTAGAATTCTATCTCAAGAACATCATTCAGAGCAAGGTTTTGTACTATTAAATCAAGGCTAGCCTAAAACAATGGGCTGTGGGCTGATCAGGTCTGAGTGACAACAGTGGAACTCAAGAAAACCTAATTATCAATACAGTCCGATTCAATCTGGCCTAATCCCTTCAGCATCCCAAACACTGGTGTCCTGGGTGAGTAGTTCAAGAACTACACACAGAGATCTCTTCATCAGTGTTAAGTAGTTTATCTCAGCACAGAGCAAATGTCAAACACAACAGCAGGAACTCAAATCAGTGGACAGGAGTGACAATAATACATGATGAAACAGCCATGCTTTGTCAGTAATATGCCGCCGGTTGCTGTTAGGTTGATATGCCGCTGGAAACTATGTGATAAAAAGCTGGAAAGTCCCTATAGGGAGGGTGGGAGTGGAGGTGGATGGGGTCCAACAAACAGGCCCGTTGTCAGGGGGGGTCAAAGGGTAAAGATGACCCAAGGCCAAGGGATAACCCATGAAAAGGTCTATGGTCGACTCTTAACCTGTATTGCACTTAGTTTTAAAGCTATGGTTAGGACGCAGCAATCATATCAAACTAGAGGACCTAAGGCATCCACTGATATGCTAACTTCGTCGGAAAGGGGTCAAATAACACTCCAAAGCTACGTTAAATTTTAGCGAGGGAAAAAGGAATATTGCCAAAACAGTTTATTTCAAGTATTTCTGCATACTGGGGTCCCTAAACAGTCTTGGAATTGCATAAATTTAGATTTGACAGCCATATACTCTTTACACTGTTTCAGTTCTGCACACAATTTGACCAATGTGAGGGGCCCACTTTTGAAAATGTGGTCCAAATGCCCATATTTCCTAACAGCTGGCCTTACAACAAAGCCAGGACTTTCACCTGGGAGCCTGTTGTTTGTTTCCTGTGGAGTTTTACGCCAAACCATGATGTTTTTTCTTAACCTAACTACGTGTTTTTGTTGTACAAGGAAATAAAGGTAAAAGTGAGGTATTTTTTTGACATCGTGCGTGCATTTTGAAAAAAAAATATGTGCATCTAACGAACAGAAACTGCACATTTCCTGTGAAAACAGCAGTATATTTTGAAAAGAAAAAAACAAATGTAACAAGCCTAAATTGACACATCGTCCCAGAACATCAGCAGTTGGGAGTATAATGAATAAATCAATGAATAAAATGCTAAAAATAACTTGCTTTGTTGGGCCTCATATTTATTCACTTCACTGTCTTATAGTAGCAGGGTTCAAATAGCGGACACATTGCTGGGTTGGTCTTGTACAAGTAGTGACCGTGGTTTGTAGAGGCATGTGTGTAGGCTTCAGATGGAATGTGGCTGCAGATATACGTCTCACGCATAGTGTGGAGGCTGATCATTCGGGTAATTTTATGCATGGCCTCATGCGCCAGTGAGCAGCCTTAATAGAAATGAACAGGACCCTGCCTCCAACGCTGTATACAGTTCTCTTCATACATCCATGGTTTCAGGTCTTCATGCTAAGCTAAGCTAAGCTAACCAGCTGCTGGCTCCAGCCTTATACTCACTGTGCACACATGAGGGTGGTATCAATCTTCTCATCTACAACTATTCCTTCAAGACGTGCTATGGCTGAGAATGTAATAGCTTCTGAGTTTGCATGTTGACACATTCATCTCCATGACTACTGAGCAAACTCTTTCAAGTGATGAGGAGGAGGCCAGTAAGCAGATCGTAGGTTGGGATGGTTTTGCCAAAATCAGACAGTCTTTTAAAATCAGTTTGTGCTTTAACTACATCACCATGCAACAATGAGGTCAAGAGTCTGCTGATTGATTTTATACCCATACAGACATGAATGAAACCAGTGAAAACAGTCTGCCAGTATGCCCAGTGAATTTTTTCAGTTGTTTAAGGCGTTACAAACTTTCAACTTTCCACTCAGGACAAAAATAAAGTTTCCAGTCTTAGTGTTCTTTCTCCTGCTGGGCCACTACTCTTTGTGAGCATGCCAGCTCAAGTTGTCACCGTCAAATAGAAAGTCCTATACGGCTCATTTTCATGCCAGGCACAAACAGGGCGACAGAGAAAAGATTGAGGAACAGAAAGGGGCTCAGTTGAGTGACTGCCATGGGCAGCCATACAAACAGCCCACTCTTTTTTCCTCCCTCTGTCTCTCTGCTGCAGAACAGTGCGACAGTGTTTGACTGTGCCAGACTCGCTGAGAGAAGTTGCCCTCCAGTTATTTATTAGTGTATCCTCGAGGTCGTGCGGCAATCGCCCTACATTTGACACAGTCTCTAAATGGCCACATCAGCAGACAGATAATCAGTGAGATAAAGAAGAGTATCTTCCATGCCAGCTCGGGGAGGGTGGGGGTGGTGGTGGGGTGATAGGGCGATGGGAGGGGTGGGTATAAATGGAGGCCAACGGGCATTCACAATCCCACGGTCTGCTTGTGCTTCATCACCAGCTGCCTTCAACCCACAGCCAGCCTGCAGCCATGGCGTTCAACGGAACCTGGAAGGTCGACCGCAGCGATAACTATGACAAGTTCATGGAGCAAATGGGTGAGTGTGTGAAAGCCTGTGTGTGTAGATCACACTGTATGGGTCACTGGAGTCATGCTGTGCTGCAGCTCTATTTTTCTGCTGTGTCTGCCCTTATAATCTAGTTTACGAGAGCAATGTGTGTAACTGTGTCATGTGTTTCAATATAGTTTGACATTGCTGTGTGGGTATTACACAAGGCAGTGGGGTGTTGATAGGTTCAGAGTGTTTATGGGGCTGCTCATAATAATAGCAGTAGCTAAATAAAGATCTTTTTGTGGACTTGGTTACTAATACTTGGACAGCAGAGTAGTGAAAACTTCAAATACAAGCAGAGTGTAGATACACTGTCACTTGCAAATTTATTTTAATAAATAATCCTCAGTGAATCCTATGATGGCAGCAACCCAGCTACATGTTTCTATTTTTGTGTTGATTAATTAAGGTATTAACATCATGAAGAGAAAGCTGGCAGAGCACGACAACCTGAAGATCACCATCGAGCAGACCGGGGACAAGTTCCACCTCAAAGAGTCCAGCACTTTCCGCACCAAAGACATCGACTTCACCCTGGGCGTCCCGTTCGACTACAGCCTGGCTGATGGCACAGAAGTCTCAGTGAGTGTCCTAAAGTGGATCAGGCATTATTACACCCAGCAGTGGTTCTTCCTATGTTAATTGTTCATTTATTTAACCTTTATTTAATCAGGAAAACCTATTTTTTAAGAGTGTTAAGTTACAGACAGACAACATGGAACAAAAAAGCCAAAATGTTTGTTAATATATTCCAGAAATGAACCATAAAAATGTGGAAAAAAAAAAAAAAAGTCCAGCTAAGACACACTGTGACTTAGCATGCAGAAGATTGTGTACAAAAATCCTGCAACAATGCCATGAAACGGCCAAAAGGAACCAATGAGTGCAACTTTAAGTCCTTCTGCAGAAGATTCCACATATATGGAGCTACATACATAAATGCTCACTTGCCAAACTCTGTACGTACCCTCGGTACAGACAATAGAAACACGTTTTGTGAATGGAGAGCATGGCTGTTTTCAAGTTTTTGCCTATTGTAGGCACATGCTGGAATGCCAGTGAAAAAGTCTACGAAACTGTAAGGAGAGCCACCCAACCCGAGCATACAGGATACAGTGATGAGTTTATAGCTTTAAGTTGGTAATAAATCCAGAGCATGCAAACACTGGGTGGGTGCATTCATATATAGCACATCCCCATCATCAGGCAAGGTCAACAATGTGGCAGAGACCAGCCAAGACAGAGAAGCAGTTTCTATTTCAGCTTCGGCTTTTTCAAGAGTAGCTCAATGTGTTAGTAGTTCTTAAAAGAAAGTCAATCATGTAACACAATGCCCTGATGTTGATAAGATGAAACACACTCTATGCAACAAGTTCCAGTGAATAATCTACAGTGGATTTGTGGTTGGTGCAATGAGGGTTAAATGAAAATGGACAAACCTATCAAAACCTAATGAAACTCAAATTGGACAAGTGTTAGCTTCAAATTAGCGTCTTGCTACAAACTTAAACACAGTACATCTGGTATAAATGTACAATTATAATGCTAACGTGATGTCCATAGCAAATAAAAACATACATACACACTAATGTAACACGACATAAGAAGAGCATTAAAGAGCACGTGTATTTTTAACCAGGGTACGTGGGAGATGGATGGTGACATGCTGAAAGGAAAGTTCACCAGGAAAGACAACAGCAAGGTCCTGACCACCACCAGAGCAGTGGTGGGAGGAGAGCTCGTACAGGTCAGTGGGTTCATATGCATTTCATCTGTAAGCTTTATGTTAATCTGTTTTGCTTCCATAAATGTCTCCATAAAGTAACACACCTCTTCATCTTCCCCCCGCAGACTTATAACTATGAGGGAGTGGATGCTAAGAGGATTTTCAAGAAGCAGTAACCCGGAGTGCAAAGTTCATATTTTATTTTTATATAGATGACACGATGTAGATGTGTTTTTTCTAACAATAAGATATGGCTAAGTCAAGTGTTTTCTACATCACATACCTCAAAATGTTTTCCAGAGTTTGAAAGGAGGAGTAGTCGACCATAGCATTGCACTGTGAGAGGGTGACAAGCCAATACCAAGACTAAGGGAGACCGCCCGTCGCCATTTCAGCCTAATGTGCCTTAGAAAGAATCTTAACAACCAGTATCCCAGAAATGGCTACAGACTCTTGTGGCATCCACTCATGCAGATAGTTGGTTTCTCTTTGCCCAGATTTTGAGATATTTGTCTCGGAGATTTATAATTCCACCCCACTACCAAAGAGGAGGATGGAATTTTGTTTGTGTTTCTCCCTGCATTGAAAAACGACATTTTGAAAAATTCAACCGCAGCTTGTCTTTTCAGAAACAACGCCCCGGTTACTGGTGATAATCCACAGAACATGTGAACAGTTTTCACAGGGACCACTTCACTGGTAACAGGAGCATTGTGTTTGAAAATACATGCCAGTGTTGAATTCTTTTTAAATGTAGTTTTCAATGCTGTGAGCAATGCTGATGGGAATTCTTCCAGCTCCTTGGTATCAGGGCGGAGGCAGAAATCTTAGAGTGAATGGCTTAAAATCAGGGTGAAAAGTACCAGAAATATCAACATGATAGGATACAACTGTGACGAACTTACCCTTCAAATGACTCCAGTGTGTCAAGAAAAACACCTAGTCCTCCACTGGACTGCATCACTGTAATGGAAAACTGCACAATGATGACCACACACAACATGACATAGTCAATTTGCACTAATGGTTCTTCTATATCATAGTCTGTAACAATAAAGCAACTTTCATGTGTCACTTGAGTCTAATATTGGTGTCATTTTGAAGTTCAAAGACGTGTGACGAATGAATTACGAAAGTCTTCCTGTTGCTCCGAGAGATGTCAAGTCATGTCGCCTCCAGGCTCCACTGTTATCAGGTCATCACAATCAAGCTCAAAGATCATGGTGATTATATTTTATGAGCATCATAACTTTAAAATTGCTCTCTTGATTGAGGGAGGGATTGTGAGGAAGTGTCACATCACTTCAGGATCTCACACTCGGCTGTAAAGTCTCTCCTAAATAGCATGACTGCAGTCTGGTCACATGATGACAGCGGGGTCTTGTGTTGTCATGTGCTGGCCTTTGGGTGCTATCCTCAGCAGTGGGTATGATCAGCTACACAGCTACACTGGGGAAATGATTTGTCACATGATGAGGCTTAAAAATGCTCAAATGTGTATTTGCACTGAGCCTCTCTGACCACAAGAGGGCAACATGTGCCTACTTTTACTCCAGAGCTGAAGTAACTACTTCAGCACTGTATGAAAGCTATACATATAATTTAAAATATTTTTACAACTCATTTGGATTTACACCAAGAAGTTTTATGACAAAAAATGCGTGATGATATTGCTTGATGCCACATTTTGGAGTGATAACTGGTCTAATGGGTTCTTTTTGAGTGTTCCTCAGTAGTTTTGGCGAGGCGAGAGCAGATTCTCATCTAGATATGGGGAGTTCATCAGGGAAATGGGCAATTATCTTTCTAGCTGTCAATTACAATAGAGTTGGACAATAGTATGGAAGCTCATTTCTGCCAGGAAGAGAAAAAAAAAGTTAGTTATTAAAGTAAAAATGCTCATAATGTGTCAACATTTTAAGTTACTATACAAAATTCTGACATAAAAAGCATTTATTTTATCATGACAAACATTTTATCTACTTGATTTATTTTAAAAGATTATTTTTGGGGGGGAGTTTGGCCTTTAACGACAGGTAGAGGCGTAAAGGGGGGAGATGGAGGCAACATGCAGCAAAGGGCCACAGGCCAGAACTGCACCTGCGGCTGCTTTGTACATAGGGTGACTGCTCTACCCACTTAGCTACTGGGTGCCCCAATTTGTTTTATTTTACTGGCAGAAATGAGCTTCCATACAAAACCTAACTAGCACTGGATGTAACTATTATGTCAGAAAGATGTTAGGCTTTTATGTAAGGTAAAGTAAACGTTAATGTCCCTTAGAGGCAATTTGAGATACAGACAGTAGTCATGAGTACAACCAAACACACACAGTATACAGTATCACACACTGTCAGAGGTCAATCATGGACATTAGTGGTCACTGCTGGTTAGGATAAGTGATAGCAGAGAGGGCAAAGGATGATCTGTAACTCTTAGTGCTACATTTAGGGAGGCAAACCCATCTGACTCTCAACATGGAGGGGATGGTGAGGGTCTGAGACAATAGACAGAACTTTAACTTCATACAGATGCTGTAGGTTATTAAAAGTAACACCGGTGATCTTACAGCACAACTTGACCACTTGCTCTAACTTCTTGTTGTTTTTACACATTTTCATGATAGCCCTGTCTTCAGCTTGTTGTACAGAGGTTACATTTCGGTTGCTATGAACATCAGGTTAACGATATTCTAAATGTCTAAAGACATTAGAATTTCACATTGTGTGGACGTTACCAGTATGATATTTTGCAGATGTTGGGTGTGGCTCTTCACACCTTACAACTAAATGTCATTATTCTACATAAAGATGATGTTGGCAACAAAATATCAACATAATCTGTCATCAGTATTCTACCTTAAATTAGACGTTATGATATTGAATTTTTGTCACCTGACATAACGACCTAAATTCAACCAACTATCAGCTATCAAGGGTTGAGATCTATATCACATTATGTATGAGAATATTATCCATTATCACAACATGTTACAAAATAGAGAGCTGGTTTTCACTGCACTGGTGTTGCATTGTTATTGTGTGCATCACATCAGAAAAATGTCTTTAAACTTATTTTGGTTAATTTTGATCCAGAATTTGCTTGAAATTATTCATCTATAACATGATCTTGTTAAGTGTTGTGATGATTTCATCACAATATGATCAAAGCATATGATGATAAATGACAGTTGGACAGCTGGATGCATAAAAGCTGTTGCAAAATTTAAAATGGATCAGAGAAACTCATTCAAGCACAATTAATAACTAATAAACTCAGTGAAAGTATTATCATCCCTACAGACACCCATCCAAACCTGGACAGCCTGAGATGACGTGTAGCATCAATCGATTGCAGCGCCCCCCCCCCCCTACTGAGCCCTGAGTGGCACGCTCTTTCATGGAGGTATAAACCCACTGCACACAGGGCTAATCTGGCAGAGGCGGGGCTGCTTTGAACACCAGTTTGCCCCCTGAATCCACCACGGGGAGCGCAGTCCTCTGAGACTGCTCAGATGCTGTGAGGCTCCAGGGCTGTGAGCCTGCAGATTGTAGTGTAAGGGAAAATGGGTTGGTGGGTGTCCTTTCTCCCAGTATGGATCTGCAGACTTACAGGCTTTACATTTTTTAATGAGCAACACTTTTAATAAGATTTCAGTTGTGTCCAGTCTAACAGATGTGTTTTGGCAAATATCAAATACCACATCTGTAACAGTGTGACTGAATACCAAATGCAGCACTCAGTGATAGTTGGTAATGACTTTTATTTAAACACAGAATAAGCAGAAACTTGAGCTGACCAAGGTATTCAGGTAACAGTCCATTCTTTGAGCTCAGAGCCCACACCCAGTCTCTGGGGTCAGGGAAAGAGGGGCTTACAGATGGCGTGGATGAGAAGGCGAGGGGTCCGGAATCAGAAGAGTGTGATGACAAGGGATGAGTAGCGGCGAAGTAGTAGCGGTGGATCCAGGAGCCGAAAGGAGGACACACACACACACAAGGCAGCGTGTGGCGTCTCAAAGGCAGGTGGGAACACTCACTCTGAAACGTCGTGGCAGGAAAACACCACACAGCCACGGGCAGATGAAAACCAGAGACGCAGGGGGTTTGTCTTCAAATTTTCCATAGATATTGCAATAATATCGTTATCATGAATTCTTTTAACCGCGATGATTGTATAGTGAAAATCCAATATTGTGCCAGTCCTACTTTAAGTACATACTTTCATATGTGATGGAGTATAGTATAAGTGAAGTATTTGAACAATTCTTCCACCACGCAACTAACCAGTTGGAGGAAGAGCAAGCAGGTCATACCTTCGATACCTTAGGAAATGTAAATTTGCCTTCTTTACTGTTTAGTATATTATAAGCACACATTAAACATGGCTTAATAGAAACAATTTCAAACACAAGTTCACAAATCAGCTTCACTATAACTCGCAGCATTCACAGACAAAGCACTTGTCTTTAACTGGACACGTTTCCCCCACAAATACAACATGCTAATGTTTTTAGCACAAGCCTATGGCATTTTACATTGTATAAATTAGCCTAGCAGCTAGCGGACTTTTCATCTACTCTTTTGAGGCCAGGGACAACAGCAACATTTAACAAAGGTGATATTCGGCTCAATTACAACTCACAAGGTTCACTGACAAAACATCTGTCTTATACTAAGCACGTTTTCCAAACAAATACAACATGCTAACGTTATTAGCGGGAACTGCCCATTGGTCCAACATCCCATTGTTCCGACCATATTAAACCCATTGTTCTGAAGTCCCGTTGTTCCGAAATCATCATGATGCCCTGTGGTTAAGGTCTGGTTAGGTTTAGGCACAAAAACCACTTGGTTAGGGTTATGAAAAGATCATGGTGTGGGTTAAAATGAAAAAGAAAGTGACAAACACATAAGCCGTGAGCCTGCTTCGCCTCAAGCCTTTCCCAGCTGACCCAGAGCTGGTCGCGGCGCACCATCAAGGTAGAAATACGCATGCCGGGAGCCGTTCAGCACCGAGGACCGTCAGACTAATGGGATGTCGGACCAATGACATGGACCCGTTATTAGCACAAGTATTTAGCATTTTACATTGTATAAATTAGCCTAGTGACAAGCCAAGATTTCCCCTACTCATATGAAGCCAGGATAAATCACACACAAGACTTAAAATGCTATTTTGTGGAGGCGTTATTGTCTTCACAATTTATTGTCTCTTTTCTGTGAAATCAAAGTAAATAAAAGCTTTGTTTCCACTGAGGGAAATGGTTTCAGCTTACAAACATAGACAGGAAGTTTGCATCACCTTGATGTGTAATTAAGTGTAAAAAGTTTAAATCCCGCTTTAGTTTGCAAATTTAGATTTTATGGATGAAGTTCAAGATCAAATACCTTCATAATCATTATCGGTCAAACACACCAACAGTATACAGCAGTTAAGATACTGGGCTTCAACTGGTAATGGAGCATTTTACATTGTAATATTACCGCTTTTACCAAAGTAAAGGTTCTGAATACATTTTCCAGCACTGATAATGGAAACAGCGTCATGTACTGTAGATGAATCCTGTAATGTGTTTGTATAACCATTGGGTAGCGCTGTGGAGCTCTTTATTTTCTGAGAGAAAAGGCCTTGATCATTCTATGATGTCATCCTCAGTGAAGTTATCATATGACACACACCCTATTTGTACAGGCAGACACACACACACACACCTACCTAATTATTGGATCTCAACTCAAATGATTAAAATAATATCTCCATGTACTTAACTGGAATCAAAGAGTAGACTGAAACAACATGAAATCAGTGAGAAACAGGAAAGTAGTGGGAGAGTTAGCCTTCGGTGTTTTGATTGCTGTGAGACTGAGGGAGCAGGGGCCCACCCAAGGGAGATGGAAGCTGTGGATGAGAGAGGAGGAGGAGGAGGAGGAGGAGAAGCTGTGGATGAGAGAGGAGGAGGAGGAGGAGGAGGAGAAAAAAAATAGTGAGAGGTGGACAGAGAGAAGAGTGAGAGTGAGGACGAGGGGAGCGCAGAGAGGACAGTGCAGAGAGAAAACACTCCTCTTCCCCCCACGCTGTGAAATCAAATTCACTGACTCACTCTGAAGTCGTCAGCTTATCTGAAAGAGTAACGCTCACAAAAGACACCAGCAGCGCGGCGGGGAGTGTCGGGGCTTTTGGTTGGGCAATCTTTCCAAGAAGACACAACCCCCTTTTGGCCAATCACTGTTTAGACAATGACTGTGCAGACCTTTGCGGAGACATATGCAGACTGCTGAGTGATGAGTCACCAGTTAGTCAGTGCTGGATACTGCATCTGAGCCTGTTCAAATGCCTCGAGACTTGGAAATGATTCAGGACTCATGCATCTGCACATGCTCAGATGTGACTTTCACCAGCTGTGTGAATTTAGAAGTGTTATTATGACTACAAGTCATCAAGTTTCAAGCGGAAATAGACACATTCTTTTGCTTGAACTTGAATGTGCAATGTAATGGTTACAGAATAATGACACCACTGACGTTTGGATTGGCTCCCTGAAAGCCTCACTTTCACTATAGCTACAGGTCTGTGTGCCACTGGGTACAATATCCTGGTATAATAAAGACACAGTTTACGGCAAAAATAGAGTGTCAACCATTACGTCACCAAAACAGGAAGATGACAGCACTTTTGTTTTGTGCGGTAGTATATAGCTATCAGTAGCTGTCCCAAGTGACCAAAGAGTATTAATGTAAGTTCTTTGCAGTTAGCAGTAGCAGAAACAGTGAACGATGGACCAACCAAAGTAGCTTGCTAACCGCTGAGGTAACGGAAAGCAATGAAGGGTTGAAGAGTTGTCTGTTTCCCCTTAAAAAAATGACCAGATTTTTCACTTAAGTCACTTCCTCCCTGTGTAAACAATGTCTTAAAATGATGAGATAATCTAGATATTCACATATATCATGGGCACAACAAGAGCATGGTGGTAATGTGTCATAACAAGGTAGGTTTGAGGCCTACAATCATGTTCTCCACAGTGTGAATCATAGTCACTTTGGTGATCTCCTGACTTTTCAAGTGGCACCACCATCACGCCCAAGGTTGTATGCTTCATTTCAACACTGGTGGGTGGGGACGCAGATGAAACAAGGGTGTGGGGGTCCTTGTCGAACACCTTATACCTGCATTCTAGTGAATTTTTATGCATCAATTCATGGTGTAAACATCTTTAATTTTGGAAAAGAACTGTGCATTCCAATACCCATACTACCATATTATATAGTATGCCAGGAAAAGATTCAGTACATCCCAATACATAGTATGTCAAATGCAGTATGCCAAAAATACCAGGATGTTCTACTACATCCAGTCTGATTTTGCAGTATGTAGCCAGCATGCCTTTCTGGTTATTCTGACCCATAATCCTCTGCACAGCAGTGTAACATTATAGTAAGTAGTAAGTCCCGATTGTGTGCACACTGCATGCAACAGTGCGTACTTTTTAAGGGCAGCTGCAGTACCTACTGAAAGTTAAAAGAAAAAGTATGTGATTTGGAACACACCCCAGAAGTCTTGTTCTACCGCCATGTTTTTACTGGAGGTGACAAATGCACATGCTCCCCCAAAAATCTACACCTTTGATCATTCCAAACATTACTGATATTCAAATCAGATGTACTTTGTGTTTGCTGGTAATTAGTAAACGTCTAGCATGCTAACCTACTTAGCTAGGATGGTTAACTTGGCAACATCAGCGTGCTAGCATTGTCTTTGTGAGCATGTTAGCATGCTAACATTATTAGCTCATAGCTCTTGTTTTCCAAATATTCTCTACATTAGTTAGGAGGAGTTAAAAACAACTTAAAAAAGGGGAAATCACTCATTAGCTGAGCAGCTGACAGCTCCTGAACATATGATGACGGGTCACAAGTAGACATTGCTTCATTTTAGGTGGTCAAAGGTCAAAAGGTTTGGGGACTAGAGTGTTAAACAGATCATGGACACACTGTGAATCAACACTCTGCAGGCACAGAGTGTAACAGCAGTACAGTGTGATAGCACACAATGTGGATATTAAAGTTAGCAGTGGCCAATGTTTTATTGCAGTGAGCCAAGTAACACAGCTGATAGGGAAATTAAAACAAAGTACACCCTCACGTCCAAGTAACAGATGAATCCAAAGCAAAGAAGAGTTTTAATTTCACTGTCGCTTTGATGGATGAGTGACGAGTATACGGACGCACATCAGCAAGGACATTTGTCTGGCATGCTGCAGCTGAGACAGGATGAGTGAAAGAGGACAGAAACACCTCTTTAATGGACTTGTCAAAGGGAGTAACGCCATTACAAAGTGTTGCCAGTTGGGCGTATGCATGCACGCACGCAGATGAGTATGTCCCCTTGGCCGCACGCATGCACACACAGGCACTTTTATCCCCCACTTTACTCCACTCCGACACCCTGCGTGTAACCCCTCCAGGCATGGACGAGCGTGTGCCACCTGGTGTGACTGAGCAGACAGAAGAGAGTGGAGACAGCGAAGAGAGAAACTAAATTGGCTGTGGCCTCTGTCTCAGGAGTAGCCAGCCCCTGGGTTAGGTGCTATTCTTATAGAGGGCAGTGAGAGGTCTCCAGCTCCCCTGGTACACAAACCACTTTATAGGATCCCACATCATGTTTTGATGGCCTCCTGGGATTGTGGGGGAGGTGTTATCCGATGACAAGTGTGAGAGAATGGGAGAGGAAATTGAGCTTTGACGCAGGTGGATTTCTTTGTGGATAAAAAGGCAACTTCTAAGCGCAGTCGAAATGTCGAAATCCAGTTTTAATTCTCTTCGAATATGGAGCCCAAAGACTGACAATCAGTTGGTAGAAAAAAAGAGGAGAGCTTTATTTCCTTCTCTAATCAGTTGATGAAACAAATAAAATCTTCAGGTTCATATTCACATTTTTGGGTCTCTGCTAAAACATGTTTACATGCTTTAATGTTCAAAAAACTTTATTTTTCTCACACTGTCTGCCTGTACATACCTGTATTCACCTATGCCTAAAACACATCTGTTTTAGCACCTGTCTCTTTAAGCCCAGTCTGCTCTGATTGGTCAGCATTTCCAGGTCTTCTGTTTCTTGATGTCTCTGCACCATCACTGCAACTAACAGTCCTCATTTAGGGCCATTAGACGGCAAGTCGCCCGTATATTTACGATATTAATGTGATTATTATATATTTTGGGCGGGGCAACAATGGTTTGAGTGCACGTCACACACTGAGCGAGCCGCCTGTTAATGACGCTGCTGGCAAAGCAGTAATGATTGTGCTAAGTGGCTAATGGACATGTAGCTACTTCCATGTTTCTGGGTAGCCCTGCACTAAAATGATCAACTTTATCGTGTTTATCAGAGCGAATATTTACAGAAGAAGGGAAAGATATCTGTCGGCTGTGATTGGTTTGTAACGTGACTCCTGTCTGACTGCTGAGCGTGGCCACTTCCTGTCTCTGTCCTTTCAAATTAAATTCCCACATGGTCCAGTCATATAGGTTTTGATTTATTTTGACAAGGTGCAGCTGCTAATAGAGTTTCACTTTTTTTTTTTTCTTCCTGCAACTAAGCGACCAACGATGACCTTTCTGGTCGATGAATGTTTGGTCAACTATTAGGGAGAAGCCCTANGGTTTTGATTTATTTTGACAAGGTGCAGCTCCTAATAGAGTTTCACTTTTTTCTTTTTCTTCCTGCAACTAAGCGACCAACGATGACCTTTCTGGTCGATGAATGTTTGGTCAACTATTACGATGACCTTTCTGGTCGATGAATGTTTGGTCAACTATTAGGGAGAAGCCCTAAAAATTACTAACGTGTGCATCCAAGATTACATGTTTCCCTGATGTCAGCATGTAGCTACATGTAGCAGTGTATGTGATGTAAACACTGAGTAGTGTGCCTGGAGCAGATGACCATATAAAGAATCTGTTACAAATAACAGATCTGATGATATGATCATGTAATTCCATTTTTTATTTTAATGTTATCTGATCATTTTTCAGAACTGTTTGTCAGTTTTGGGGCTCCATATTACAAATGTGTTTGACATCTCTAAAAAGTGTAAACCTGGAGGGGATCATGCTTTGGTTGTGTGTGTGTGTGAGTATCTGTCTGTTTGGAGCTAACCTTGCTGAACTACTGGACCAATCAACCTAATATTTTGTTTGCACATTTATGTCTGTTATATTCAAGGATCTCTTGTGGTTGTGGTGATTCACAACTGTTGAAAAACCTGTTGTTTGTTTTTCACTGACTGCTCGCTCCTCTTGATCAGTTGGGGCCACAAGTTTTCTGGTATCAGCTCGGCTAAAACAAGCCATACCAGCTTGTTGCAGGTCACATTTTAGCCTTTGTCCTGGCTCAAAAACTGCATAGAAAAGTTTAGTCTCATATTAAACTATATCATCTGCACCTTAATTCTATACCCGATATATTAAGATCCACCAAAAGATGAATAAATCCCCATTATTAGTGATCTTCGCTGCTAACTTGACCATAAGGGAGCTGGGAGGGACAATGTCACCGGCCGCAGCTCTCCACGTTCCACCTGTGACCCAGTTTTGTTCCACACATCATCAAACCACACTGGGAGTGTGGAGCATTTTGCCTGCTGTGTGCACTTTTCTATATTTTTTTAAATACATGAACTTACAGCACGCCTCTCGAGGCTCTATCACAAAAACACTGAGAAAGATAAGAAAAAATGACAGCAGGGATGACGTCAATCTTTAATGGCGGACGGCCTGAAATGTCTTCATTTAACATTTTCATAAAAACTCATTTTGATCACCTTTTTTTTTTGGTTTCAAACAAACAAACAAACCTCTGCAATTCACTGAAATACAGTTTCTCCTTACAGCGGCTAAGGTACATAAATATCAACAGTACTGTATGCATTAAGAAAAAGAAAAGAAGAACACACACATGCCGTGAACATGCACAGAACACACAGGTACGCACATGGTATACTGAAACGAGAAAGGAATAGTTCTCATTGACAAAGAGAGGGGGAGGGGATCATCATATTCATTTCCAGAAACTTCTGTACCGCACTGCTGGCAACACACACAAAGATCCATTCGTTCAAAGTTTTTCTCTGGATTTCACAGTGAATTATGTAGGTAAAACAGTATTCATATATCAGATACAAACACAAAAAAAGAAGCTCTAGAAAATTACCAAATGAATATACAATTAAACTTACAATAATACTTACAATGAATTATATGATGGGCATCTTCTATGAACTTTAAAAACATAATACCCATAAAAACACACACGCACACGCACACCTTATAAATACTTGTTCTAATAAATTTGGTGCCACACTTGGCTTAAAAAATGTCTGTAAAAGCAAAAACTGCTCCAGAAAATCAGTCGGCAATATGTGCATATTATTATTATTATTCATTACAAACACTGACTATATGACTCAACCACTCCGATATGATTGTACACACCTGGGCTAAACATTACAGGGAAGATTGTTTTTCTTTTCTGATCGTCTCATCACTGAAGTGTGACTCGGCCCCGTCAGCAGAGGACAAGAACCGCTGTTTGTTTTTGTACGAATGCGACATGAATGAGGATTTTGGCGTCAAGATGTCACAGAAATATGATCACTCGATGATATGTCAAACAGCGAAGACGTTATTGCAGGCCCAGAATACACAAAGATTACAAAAGATTTTTTTTTTTTTAAACACTCCAATCATCACTATGTAAATTCAAAATTTACAAAAGCAGGTTGAATCACGTTGGCTCCCTAAAAATAGACAAAAGGGACAAATTGCTTAAAGTGAACATCCTTTCAGACGCGGAGTGGCTCTTTGGAGTGACACCAAAAGAGACATGCAGCAAAAATAATGTCATACTTCATAAGAAATCAGACTGAGGACTACAAAGCAGTCAAAAACGGAATAATTCCACTAGCCTAGATAGCTCTCCAGTGTAAAAAATAAAATGCTTTGGTCTTTTGTTTCTCTATACTGTGCTGCTGTCCTCCTGCTACACGATGAAGGAGCACATTACTTATTATAGCAGGGCTCAGTTTGCTGTGTTTTGTCTTTAGGGTCACTCTACTTTCACCGGTCGACGGCTTCTTCCTGTCAACGCCTCTTTCAACACTTCTGATTACCTCTAACTGCGAAATTAGGAGCTGGATCAGGTGTGTTTTTCTCACTCAGAGTCATCATGGACAAAGGACTAATATGTTAGTTTCATAAAGACGACACATGAGCAAACCTAAATCCACACAGTATGTAGAAAAGACAAGAGCAAACCCACAGGACTGCTTTGGTATAGCAGGGGCGACTTACCATTTTATAATGGCACAAACAGGAAGGGCAAAAAAAAAATAAAAATAAAAGTAAGAAAGTTCCTCACACACTTTAGCACAACATGAACCAATCAAACATTTCAAACATTGTCTTGATTACAAAAATACTTTTTTGTATTTCTTTAAAATATCTAAAAATGTACAGCATCGTTTTTTTTCTTCTTTTTTTTTGCAAAGTCATGCTTCAACATGTATTTAATAATCATAATAACATTAATATGAATGATATACAGAATAGTAATAATTATAGTCATATAATAACGTTACCGGGCAGCGCTTTAGCCACACGTTCAGAAGTCTGGCCTTGCAAAGTGGCTGCATAAAACGTGTTTTGCACTCCTTTGGCGGGCTGTCTTTTTACACTTGCATATACAGAATGCACAGCAAGAGCTAACGTCAGACAGGCGATGCAGTCAACTGGTAAACAAAGGGTGTGTGCGCCTTTGTCATGCATGCCCGGTACCTTTCACGGAGGTGTCAGAGGAGGTGTAGCCAAAGCGCTGCCGGTAAATCTCGAGTATGTAACAGTATAAAAAAGAGTTGGAAGGAGTTTGGGGGAGGGAGGGGCAGGGGCTCGATGTGTGATGGAGGCTGGGGTCTAGTATGTCCTGAGGCCCATGAGGCTGCTGTTGCCTAAGAGAGAGACAGACAGAGACAAGAAAAGGGGGTGAGGTTGCCATGGTCGCCGCACACGAACCTTGTACACTAATGAAAACACAGGGGGATCGTGTGGAACTGTTGCATGACACAAACACATTCGCACAGCTGTAAAAATCACACACACAGAAGGTACTTTATTGTGGGCACACACACTTACATACGCACAAAAACGTGTTTCTTGTTTTCCCCTCAATTTATCACACTTGCCTTTGTGATGCCAAGACCACACACACATTCATCCCACAAATATCTAACGCTGCAATCCTGGGTTTGTTTTCAAAACACTTTGTGTTGAGCAAAACCTGAAATGTACACAGATGAAAGTTGACATGCTGTCAATATGGCTTGGTGCTGCTGTGTTCATTCCTGCAGATATCTTTGGCAGTGCAATGCCATCTCCCCCACAAAAATATAAAAAAAAAAAACTAGGCTTTCACAGCTTCTTCCACAAATCTACACTTTCAAATCAGACACAGTGCCGGGAGGGAGAGGCGAGGTGAGATTTACACCTTTTGTCCTCGCCTGTTGGGATCAATGGTCGTGAAGGCCGAGCCATAAAACTCACCGACGGTACGCTGCTCCGTGAGCCGGAGTCAGGTCAGTCCTCCTGGTTTCTAATTGGACACGAGAGGCAATCAGCAACGCCCGTCACAGCCGGCCACGGCCACCATCACACATCAGGAACCTGAGGACACAGCAGAGGCAGAGTGAACAGGCTGCAGGAGGGTTTCTGGTGAGGCTGGTTTAGGTTGATATATTGTATCCACCCACTATAGACTCAGGGATTTTTGAGTGTTGTGTGGTGTTATTTTAAAGGGTTAAATAGTCACTGCCACTTTTGCCAAATGAGTCAAATTCAAGAGCTGCACTCAAACAAGACATGATATGATATGAAGCTCCTTATCACTGTCATGGCAAAGTACAGCTGTGTACAGAGCTGAGCTGAGTATAGCTATAAAGGAATACTCCGCTAATTTAGCACCACACTTCCTATTAGATAGGGGGCTCAGAGAGGAAAGGATCCTACACTTCCCATAATGCAACTCAAGCTGTCATTAGATGCTCTCTGTCTGGTTAACGCCCACAACTTTTAAACTTCACCCCCAGGTAGGACTGCACTATTAACTGATTATTAATCATGACCATGATTTTGGCTACCCAAAATTACATGAACATGATCAAATGGGTTCTCTGCTCATAGAAAACTCTTTGCACTTCCTAAACTCATAGTCAGTCAGGCTGCTACCCGTGCACCCTGGAAGGACACTGAATTCAGACGAAGAAGAACCTCATTTTAAGTCTTTTTTTGATGCACAGACTTGTTAAATAACAGGGATGCAGCACACATAGAAGTGAAAGCATGGCTCTGTTTATTCAAATGTGAAAGTGCAATGACAATATTTTGTCCCTAAAACCAATAAATAATCATGATCTCAATATTGACTCAAAAATCATGATTATCATTCTGGCCATAATCGTGCAGCCCTACCCTCGGTTTGTACTGCAGGCTTCCCGTGAAAGTGGTAAGTCTCCAAGCCCATGCTGAGATTACTCAAGCGATGTCTCTAAAGTAATTTTCTCAGCCTCAACACAACTCCTCCAGAGTCACAGAAGACATTGTACAAGTGTTTACTCAGAACACACTTAACCAGTAAACTGATTACCACATGTAAAATCAGCCGACTGCTCCATTAAAGAGGCAGTTTTGCTATCTTTTGCAAAATCTTTCGAGCTCAAAGTCCAGCTGTGACAAACAGGATGTCAGCTGACAACAGTCTTAAATACTTATGTTGAACTTGTGCCTAACAACCATATCTCCCATGATCCCTCCCCACCGCAGCTCCACTACCCGCCCCGCCAACACACTGAAGAGAAAGGTCAACCCTACGACCCCTCAACCACCCCCAGATGTATCACCAAAAATAGACGTCTCTAAGAGACCGTGGTAACTCGGGTTCAGGGGGGGAGGCAGAGGAGGGGGGGCTCTTTGGAACAATAAACAATTAGAAAACATAACATGACCTTAAGAGAAAGAAAGAAAGAGAGGCAGACTGTTGCAGGCAAAGAAGGGAGATGGGTTGGGAAGTGTTCCCCGCTCAGAGAACAGTGCGTTTGAGGAAGGGGGCACGGCTGGCCTAGCTAATGCCCTGTTGCGCGTTCAATCAAGGGTGAGGGAATCGATGCGTTATACAGCCGCTCGGCTAAGCTGATGCGACGCATACTTCCAGACCACCCTATTTGTTCTGGCTGAGACGCCAAGGTTAAAGATTGGGTTGATCATTGAACATGTCTGTGCGGATTAGGGAAAGGTTTAGTGATTTGCGGGCTTAATGTGTTACATCCAATAACTCGGCCCAGGCGCATAATGTGAGATAGGTAAACAAGTAGTGTTTGAGAATGTGGGAGGCGACTGGGTTTCTCATGAATGTGTGCACTGTTTCCTTTTATTCAGCTCGGCTTCATGCAGCAAATATTCCTGTGTGTGTTATCAGTGATAACTGATCTCGTGCTGCAAATGAAGGGATGGCTTGTTCAAATTTATACCCAACACTTGACTTTGCTTTGCTTTAGCTCTACACGGTCTATAATATATGTTGAAGGATCACAATGCAGTTCAACAAATTTACGACAAATCACTGAAAGTACATCTAACCCTGCTGCAAACACTGCTGTGACTTAGAAAGTTGAATTTTAGTTTTTGCGGTGTGTTCAAGTGCAACTTTTTAGCCAAGAAACACCCAACGTGAGGTAATGCAAGAGTTGGTCTTCATCACTACTAGTTCTTTGATGTTGGTTTGGTGTGACTGAGCAGTCAAGAAAAATGCATTGAAAAAATCCATTGCCCAAATTCAAATATAGTCAGGGAAAATGTAAACTTCTAATTCGGGAGCTAAAACTTGCACAAACACTCATATGGTTCTTAAAGATTTCTACCTGTGCAGCACGGCCATGAAAAAAGCCCCGTCTGAAGCCCCTTTAATCCAGAGAAAAGCCTTTAGGCCCTGGCTGTGTTTCTCACATACCAGCTATAGCTGCTGGAGCTGGGTGGTGATGAATGCAGCTGCTGACATGTATCTAGCTCCTCAGACCTGGTGCAGGGACGAGGCCACGGTGTAGCTATACTGTATATGTGTGTGTGTGTGTGTGTGTGTCAGTAGGGGGTGAAGGAATAAAGTCCCACTTCCTTATTAGAAGGGGCCCCAGCTGGCCCTCAGCTCTCCAGTGGGAGTTAGTCCAACGTTGCACAGGAACCATTGGTTTTGTCGGGCTATTGGCCAAAAAGCTCCTCAGGGCAGGAAGCCAGACTACACACACACATACTCACACACACATTAGTCGCTTTCAGGTTCACACACAAGCATGCATGACACACACACACTACACTACACTCCCCCACCATGTCTTGTCAGATGGAAAATCCGGATTACCTTTCCCTCCAGTTCACTAGGCATTAATGTCCACTATTAGGTTGTCTTTGGATCTCGCTCTGTGCCGGAGCATGAATGTCAAATATAATTCTGCTTCACAAACATTCAGATGAATGACCTGCCTAAGCCTCTAGGGGTATTACAATAACAATAACTTACAACGTAATGTGTTTTTAAAGAGTCAACAGTGGGTAGCTACCTGTTTCAACTTGCATGAAGTGGCACTGCTGTAAGTAAACTTTTCAACATGTCACTTCCTCTGACAGGCAGGTTGCCAGGCGATTTGGACAACTCATTACCCGCGGTGACTAAAGACCCCTAAGCACTTCCTCACTTTCAGCTGTTCACACACACGTTCAAGTCTCCCACAGTTAGACTTCCTAAGGCGAGCCACATACTCTGTGAGAAGTCCCTGTCCGTCAGATGCCGAGACAACCACTGACCGACCACAAGTCTCTCAGGACTGCGGAGCCGTAAGCTTCTTTGAATTCCCATTGTGAAGGTTCGCTGTCACCAGACGCCTTGAGCATGAGTAACAGTTCACCAGCGCTGCCTCTTATTCAATGCACACGAGCCATCAACAGCAGACAGATTGGACAATAGTGGTGCAACACAGACAGCTTCTCTCTGTAACCTCAGCTCAAGTTTATTCTTGTTGTCTTGCAGCTAAAATTGTTCTCAAAGTGTTTCACAAGCGCTGTGCTGAACGGATTGCATTGCACAAATAAGTAACACCCTCGTCACAGCCCACATCAAGACATCAAGTAACTGTGTTCCCAACTTGTCTCTGCTGAACGGACATGAAGGGCCAAAAAACACAAGCTGTTTGTTTGCAAAGCTGCAAAATGTCAGGGACAAACAGAGCAGCAAGGCTAACTCAACACTGACTGCTGACTCTAGAAAATGACCAGCATTTTCTTCTTTAACTACAAGGGCACTCAGAGAGAGCAGACCTTTGCCAAGGCCAAATGCCCTATCATGCAATTTTAATGAAAGTGAGAAACAATTTGTGTATCCACCCCTTGATTCTAATCTGCTCCAAGATTTAGGGTTTGTTTGATCCGCACTAAACTCTTCCACCAAGTTTCATGAAATCTGGGCCAGTAGTTTTCTTGTAATCAAACCAGAAAACAAAACCTCCTTGGCGGAGGTAATTATGGTTACCATAAAGATAAAGTGAATCATACTAGAAGTCCTTTTTAGGTATGCGTTATCCAGACGTTGCGCTAGACTTTTTTATCGCCGGTTATTTTGACCGACAGGGTCGTAAAAATCCGGTCATAATCTATTTTTACCGGTCATTTTAATTTTCGTTTTTAAATGATAATAAAGATATTCAAAGACATTTAGTTTTCATTTGTTCGTTAATCCAGCAAGCAAGTTATAAAGTGTGCATTAATAAGGACATGAACGAAAAGATGAACAGACATCCACACACCCGTGCTATCAGGCTTCGCCCTGGACACACCGGACGGCACTAACGCGTCACTAACGTGTCCGGTGTGTCCAGGGCGTTATGTAGTTATGTCTGTAGGCTCGGTGACACAAAATTAAAATTGTACTGAAGTGATTATGGTATTGAAAAATGTGTTCGGTTATGCACTGTTGTGTTATTTTAAATTATAAACACGGTATTTTCTCCTTACGTTCCTCAGTGCGTGCTGTTGTTATTTTATTTTGAAAATTGGCCGGATTCGCTCGTCTTTTCTGTGTCCGACTTCCTGTTTGGTACGATCCGCTCGATCCAGCTCGACAGAAGCGCTCGCGGCTCCCGTGAAAAATAGACCAGACGCCGAACTGAAGCGCTGCCTCTACTCCGTGGGCGCTCCGCTCTGCTCAGTGGCCTGTGTGGACAGTCAGATAGGTTAACATGGGTGCTAACTGAAAACTGTCTCTGCTGCTGGGCGCTGCTCTTCGGTTCCGCGTCCGGTGTGTCCAGGGCGTTATGTCAACAACGCTACATGAAGCAGATGAATGACTTTTTCTCTGCAGACAGTGTGAAAACGGCAGCCACTTAAACCACTGACTGTGCACTCCACCGCCAAGTGGGCAGGGGTGGTAATTGCAACCGGTCAAAATGGCCGACGGCCTTCAGATTTTCCGGTCATTGTTGTAAAAATCCGGTCAATGGCCGAGAATATCCGGTTAACGCGACCCCTGGCGTTATCTGATAAATCTCCAAAGCTGAGACCATGGTTCTCTGCCAGAAACTGGTGAATTGCCCGCTCAGGGTTGGTTGAGAGTTACTTCCTCAAGTGAGGGAGTTCAAGCATCTCAGGGTCTTGTTCACGAGTGAAGGTAGAATGGAGCGTGAGATGGATCGACGGTTTGGTGCGGCTTCTGCAGTGATGCGGGTACTTTCGAATTACGATTTCGATTTACTGGTCCGGCTACGTCCCAACCCCCATCTATGGTCATGAGCTCTGGGAAGTGACCGAAAGAATGAGATCGCGGATACAAGTGGCCAAAATGAGTTTCCTCCGTGGGGTGGCTGGGCTCAGCCTTTGAGATAGGGTGAGGAGCTTAGATGTCCAGAGTGAGCTCGGAGTAGAGCCACTGCTCCTTCACGTCGAAATGGGTCAGTTGAGGTGACTCGGGCATCTGATCAGAATGCCTCCTGAGCGCCTCCTGTTAGAGGTGTTCCAGGCACGTCCCACTGGTAGGAGGAATGGGGGCAGAACCAGAACACACTGGAGGGACTACATATCTCATCTGGTCTGGGAACACCTTGGGGTCCCCCAGGAGGAACTGGAAAGTGTTGCTGGGGAGAGGGATGTCTGGGGTGCTTTGCTTGGCCTGCCGCACCCCCTACCCAGCCCCGGATACGTGGATGAAAATGAATGGATGGATGGTTATCCAATAAAATTGTTAGGCACTGAAACCTCGCACACTGAGTTTAATACATATTATTGTTCCATTCATTGCAAAAACTGTGAAACAAGAAAGCTGAAAAAGAAAAAATCTGTTTGATATGCTGCTAGCAACACTGGAGTCATAGAAAGAAGACTACCAATTTGCTGAATCCAATGATCCTCAACAGAGGCTGGCAGTATGTCTAAAGTAGCGACAAACATGCAGACGGATATTTAAAAAATGCAATCGAATCTGTTCTGAAAACTTAAATAAAATGGATGAAATGTATAGAGTTCGTGTGTAAACGTTATTGACGCAACGTGAGGTCAGATTTATTTTTAAACAAGCAAAAAAATTCGTACAAAAATACAGACTTGGTGTGCAAAGGTCTTTACTCAGAAGATATGTTTTGGGGTGCGATTAATCAACAATCACCATTACACTGCAGATTTTAATGCTCTCTCAAAAAGTAATTTACTTTAAAGGACCACACTGACGGATACTGGAAATAAAACCTTCTACTGAAGAACAATCTCTTAAATGACAGGGTCATCTTGCCTTTAAGAGTCAGTGCTCACATTTTTTTCTAACCAAAAAGTTGTTATTCAGTGTGAACTTTGCTCCAATGGTTTTATTAAAACATATTATCCCAAGGTTGGTGAATGCCAAGAAGCGTCTGTGTTTTGGGAAGTGTTATGCATTGGTACGTCTAATTTTTTAAGTGGGTAGATAGTTTTGCATAAATTTGTTTCCAATATCTTTTTATCTATTTATCTGTCTTTGAGATTTCTGCCTCCACCACAATACAATAAAGCTGAAAGGAATTAATAGTTAAAATGTCTGATGTTCATATTACATGAGCCAAAGTTTAAAATAATGAGGTAACTGTATGTAATAGTAATCCCTGTGAGCAAAAACTGTGCAGAGATGCTGAGATTCGTGAGACCTTGTAACACTGACCAGTCAGAGCGGACGAGTTTTTCGGGAGGGGAGAGTCACTAAAACAGATCATTTCAGACAGAGGGTGAACACAGGTGGTCCAGCACAGACAGCATGAGGAAAATAAAGTGTTATTAAATTAAAGCAGAAGCCCAAAATAAAAAATATGAACCTAAAAATTAGCATAATAGGTCCCCTTTAAAAACAATAACATCTAAAACATTCAACAGTGTCAACTCTTTTGAGAAACAGTGTCCACATTATTCTGGATAATTCTGACATCACCGTGGACAATCTACCAAAGGACTTGTTTCATAGAAAACTCTTCACAGCATGGTCTGTGGTTTTCCAGAGTAACTTGAAACTGCTGACTTATTAATGTGTCATTTCTCAATGCTATGACAACCAGCAACAAAATTCCTTTCACCTCAGTGGTATTGGGATGGTAGCAGAGACGTCAGTGACACATAAATCAAAACCTGGACGGCTAAATCTATCAGCATGAAAAAGATACCAGCAGAAGTGAGAAAATCTGTTTTTGACATTTGGATGACCTGAATCTTTGTGTTTGTGTGCGTGCTGTGGGCCCTGTGTTTGGGCATGTACGCTGCACACTACATAATTTGAGTGTGCTGCATATGTGTATATCTGCTGCAGTGGCCTGTAATTATCACAATATTCTGACTGGATGTCTCAGCTTCACTTCACCCTCCACTGAGAGCCGGATGTGGGGATGTTGTTGTTTCATTGAGGGGCTAATATCCACTGGGGCAGCCTGACCGGCCAAATGACTTCCTCCTGGTTTGATAGAGGAGTAATTATTTCCTCAGAAGCCCCTCCCTCCTCCACTCCCTTCCTCCTTTACCCCCCTAACACAGACGAAATCCCCAAAACATCAAATTACTCTAACAGCTTTTTTCCTCATGCAGCATGTCTCCGTCTTTGGAAACAGATAAGTCAGCTATGATGCAGGGTTACAAGGGGACAGCACAGGACTAGCACCAATCAACAGCTTGATGAATGTTAGCCTCCACGCTACCCACCCACTCCCCACTCACTCCCTAAGGGGTCGGGAGAACATGTTTCTTCCTGTCCTGAGACGTTGTCGGGAGGTTACTGGTGACAGTGCGACTGGCGCCGAGTGCAAACACACACAGACACAGTCAGCCAACACGGACACACACACTGGCGGGGGGTTTGTTGTGCTTTGTGGTTTTGTTTTTCTGCAAGCAGCACAGCGAGGCACATGTGCTGTGTAGCTCACGCATGGTTACAGTTGACTCATGTACTTATCAAAGCACTTAATATAATCCAACTGCTCTACGTACTGTCTGCGGCTCCACTGAAATTAATTCATCTGCAATTTATTTTAAACAAAGCCCCATGCTCATCATTTTTTTAATAAAGATTCATAAAAAAGGCCCTTCCGGCAGTACCAAGGTACCTCAGCAGTTCACGGTGCATATTCCACATTTACGACCTTTTGGAGCATCACATCCTCCGTCTCCTTCTGTCTTTATAATTCTCCACTGTGTGCTTTGTCATAATGCGGAAATGCCAAAAAACGTTTTTAAATTAAAAAATGTATTTCATCCTGCCAGCGTTTGACAAAATGACAAACACGCCCTAATATCTGCAGTACAGTACCAACACTATTATAGGACAATATTCAGTGTGTTTTTATGGCGATGTGCGAGCGCTGCACACAATAATAAACTTTCCCTCACATACAAGTGCAATAAATGGAACCAATAAGTTCCCTCTGATCCTCCACAAAAACTACTCAGCATGCATAATCTTAATGAATAAAAATACAGCGTGAAAAGTGGATTTTTGTTCTGAAATCGTAGAGAATCATCATCATTTAATCATCAGTGGAGAGAGGAGTGTTCAGATCCTCCACTTAAAGCTGCAGTAATCAATATTTTTACTTTAATGATGGATAAAAATTCCATGTAACGTGACAGGGGTCGCTTGTGGTGATGAACCCACAGAGAATTATTACCCGAATGAGCTCTACAGAGAATTTCCGCCTCTTCTTGCTAAAAATGTACTATTTTTGTGTACACTCACCACATTTATTGTATTTATTTTTTTATACTTTTTGTTTGTGAACATTTTTTATGTTCACTAAGTACAGGAACAAAAGCAAGGAAAAGAAAAAAGATAAGCAGTACATGGGGTAAAAAAGACAAGTATAAGGTTATGGGATGTTTACAAAGACATGACAAATCCGAATAATTTAAAGTAAGGTGTCATATATGGTACGTACAATAATCATGTGGAATCTGTCTCATTTGCTAAATAAACACACCATTTTCTCCAACATTTTTCCCCCAGTTCTTTTTGAAGTCGTACGGAGTAGGTAGCTAGTCAAAGGCAGCAACTTGCTAACTATTAGCAGCTAAAGACAGGATATTAGGGTCAGGTGATGTCTACCAAATTACCATAGGACTATGTCCACAGTGAAAGTGAAACATTGTTATGGACGATCATATCATTGTTGAAGGTGGGGGTGGGTGCCTTATGGGCTACAGTTTTTCATATACTCTCTTTTATACTTTTTACACATATGTATGTTGGATAACATAATAAGCCTGTCCTTATTTTTCTTTCCAATGCCTTAAAGAAACCTCATTATTATTATATATATTATATTTTAAATACAAGTCAGTGATGTTACTGCGAAATATACCTGCGAACTGAAAAAAAAAAAAAGCTGTCAGCCCAGCAGATGTGAGCAGATATTGAGCAGTGATGGTGGCAAAGAATCACAATGTAGGCGACAAACTTAAAAGCTAAAAAAACAGGGGTACCTATTCATCCATCTGGCAATAAGTAAGTGTCTGACACTCCTTAAAATACATATTCATCAGCTCTAAAATGCTTAATATTTGTACCCTGGTGTCCACCTTCAATTGCACTCGCAAAAACAACTGGAGCACCGTTGATAAATTAAAATCGTTACCTTTAAGTCACAATGTTGGGCTCAGTGGTCAATGACTGTCAGCCATCGCCAATGGAATATGGCATCATCCATCAGCCCAACTCTACAGGATATTTAATTCAAGTTAGCTGAGACTTGAGGTGCCAAAGTAGTTCACCTGATTGGGCATGTGCATCATATGTCTAGGCTGAGTCGTTACCGCAGCTGCCTGGGCTCTTTGCTACATATCAACCCCTCTCCCCTGCATTTCTCGTCTCTTTCCAAGCTATTACTACATACAATGTGTATGTAGACATGGAAGATTCAGCACTAGAATGTAACTACTAACTAAAGACAGTTTCAAACTTGGCAACATAAACATTTTGAATGGGTCCCTTTTATTTCCTGCTGGAATGTTTTGCAGTGAATGACATCAGCTGACAGCCAGTAAACACAGATCCAAGCTGTTGCCTAGTAATGTAAATCCAGTGAAACGGCCTATAGCTGTGAAATAAATGTAGTGACATAAATAGTACGTCTGAAATGTAAGTTGTAGTGACGTTCAGCAAAGAAATACTCAAGTAAAGTACAAGTATCTGAGAGCTGTGCTCAAGCACAGTGCTTGAGGGGATGTACTGAGTGACTTTCACCGCTGGTTATAATAACATTACCTATCAAAGCAGCTGATATTAGCATTTTAATCATATTTGCTGAGCTCTACCCTGTCTGTTTTATTAAAACGTCGGCATCTGAACTCGTTGTATATTCTGTTTGACTCGCTGCCTTTGATGCCTGAGATCAAGCATCACATCAATGGGAAGAGTCGACCCTCTCTACCTTGTGACCGGAGTGGGGGAAAATAATGGAGTTCCCCTTTAAATCCCATCTTTCATGTCTCATGACGATGTGCGAGGAGTGGCTCTGGTTTCATTGACCCACTCCGCTTACCACTCCCACATTTACTTCTAAAAGGCTAATTTGTTTCCTGTTTTGCGTCGGCATTTGATGTCAACTAGCAGAAACGTGACTAATTAGCTGGTTAGTTCGACAGTGAGCTCAATGGAGGTTTTTTCTATGTGAGGTTTGAGGGCACGAAGAGGGCATGAAGAGGAGTATCACCCTGTGATATTCCCGACATATGTTTAGGAATATCTCTGCGCCTGTTTAAACAAAGTGTCATAACATTTACTGAGGCTTTCTTTACGGCACAGCACAATGTACACTTCTTGGTCACTGTAGGGCTGTGTGTGTGTGTGTGTATGTGTGTGTACATGTGTGTGTTGTTACTCACACATACTTCAGCAGAACTGCCTGGACTTCCATCCCTGAGGAGTTCCATCTGCAGGTGGGAGCCAGCGAATCTAAACACATGTAATCACAGATACATTAACACACACGCACACATACGCACATAAAAATTATATCACAAATTATATTTATGCAAACTTTAATGTAATACGCAATTTACAGAGCACTTTTGCTGTACTAAAGGTTTGTTTTTTAAATCTCGCTATTTCAAGGAATAAAGACATTTAAAGGAATAATTTCAGATTTTGAGAAATATGCTTTTTTGCTTTTGCTGAGAGTTACATCTGCATAGCAAATATATAGACCAAATCACAATGCTTACTTGCAGTAACTTGCAGGTAGAAAACCTGTGTCATGTCAGCTATTTAAAATGAAACAACGCTGCCTCAATTAATTACATTTTTGCCACACAAAAATGGCCTTATACCCACAAAAATCAACATCCATATGAGTGTACACTATTTAGAATATTTTCACGACTTAACCTTGCCATCAGACAGCCCTGAAGCCTCACTAAAGGCAACATCTCAAAGCCACTCGGCTCCATTGACGAAAACAGACATTTTTATGTGCAGTACGAGGGAGATGACTGTCTGCAGCTGCCTCCATCACTTAATGTGTGAGGTAAAGCAAAGAAAAAATTCCAAATATGCTGTATATTTAAACTAATATTGATTTCTTTGGTGGCTAAAATATGTTTTGCTGCAGCCCCGTCCACAGAAGGACTTTGCTTAGCTTCTGTGCCGGTAGATTTATTTTATCAAAAATGCTAGGAGTGCCTAAAATAAGTACAGCAGAAACCAATGTTAATTTTGTTAACGAAAACTATGACAAAAATTTTTCATCAACCTTTTTTCCATGACCATAATAATCTATGCTTCATTTTTGTTGGCAAGACGAGACTTGTCAAAAATGTAAATGGTGGACTATTGGACATTGAATTATCTTCTTGTAATTATCTTCAAATGCCACTAGCAAACTCCAGTAAATAGTCTGTGCCAGGATGTTTTTCTGGCCAGCAAAAACACTCACACCAGAGCAGCGTCAGCCATTGTTGCGAATTATGAGCTGTTTAATTCAGCAGAAAATAATCAGCTGTGTGTGTCTGACTAAAACACAGACTAAAATGTGACTAGCAACTAATAAGTAATTAATAAGCATTTCTGTCTCAAGACTAAGATTAAATCTAAATAAGCTGTCAAAATTAACACTGGCAGAAATGTCAGATAGGTTGGACAACCATGTTTAACTAGCCTATACATCTATAAATGTTACAGTTACATATCTCCGCTATTCAAATCAATTAACAGTTGTCTACCTGGAAGTGACTGTTGTTCTTGTTAGCATGACTTCACAGTGATTCTGTGTATAGCCAGTGGCGGTTAGCTTAGCTTAGCAAAAGACTGGAAACAATCTTCCTTGATGATGCCAGGCAAACAGCAAAAATTCAAAGATGTCTGGATCTGTCCAAGGCTAACTAAATCCACCCACCAACACCTCTGAATATCACTAATTAATATTATACATTGTATTTCATTTGTTTACTCAAAAGTATGACAACAATTGTGGTTTTCACAGGGTGGTTATGTAGCATAACATTTCCGGGAGCTTCTGCTGTGGCAACCTCAAGAAGGGCTAACTGTTTGCCCTCTTTTCAGTCTTTATGCTAAGCTAAGCTAACGGCTGCTAGCTGTGGCTGCATATTTACTACACAGACATGAGAGTTCTTTGAATGTTCTCATCCAACTCCAGGCAAGAGAACAAATTAGCATATTTGCCAATAATATCCCTTTAACTCAAAAAGATTTTAGTTGTTCTTTCTCATTCAGTAGATTTTCGCCATTGGCTTGTCTTTGCACAAGACATTTACAACAGAGGGGCGTATTGTTTTTATGAGATTTATTGCTTTGCTAACTGTCCAGCTGCTAAAATTAACTAGCAATCCAATAACATGACTGTACTCTCACTAGAAGAGATGACAGCAGCTGATTAACCAGGGAGCCAGAAAGCTGAGCTCATGTTAACATAAATTAGATTTGATCATTTAGCCTCGTGTGCGTGTGTGCCGTAAGATGTGGTAATATACATATTTTTATGTCTCACATCAGCATCTACTCAAGGTCAGAAGGGGCTGTGAGATGCTAACATTACGAACAACCCCCTACTGAAATCACAAAGCCAGATTCTCTTTGTGTGTGTCAGCGTGTGCTCACATACCCGACGCACATGTAAAAATGCCAGCTCGACAGATTCATCTCGCGCTCATCTCAAATTCTGACATCATCTCAGCTTCAGCTTTAGTGTCTTCGCTAGGGGCCTTTACACTGAAATAACCTTAGCATCTGCATTATATATGGTAATATAGTCTATGGATTCTCTCGCTGAGATAAAAGTCATTAATAACCCAGAACCTGTAACAATTTGAGCTTAGAATACAGCAAAGTACTGAGAAATCATTGCAAGCTTCAAAAAACATCCACAAAAATCAGAACCAGTACATCTTATACTGAGATCCGCACCGAACAGGCTCCATGAGAAGAATTTCACGAGATCAATAATGAACTCTGATGTGAACTCGCAGTGGAGCTGGGCAGATTAGAAGGCCTCAATAAACTGGATCATGGTTGGTTGAAAAAGGGGGATTTCAGTAATGAAGTAGGTGATGGTCAAATGATGATGCAAACCTTTCAAGCCGCTGAAGCTTTTAGTTGTGCGGATAGTGCTACTAATTGAGATAAATAAAGTGACATGGTATGAGAGAGGGTCGGAAAGCTAGTGACTGGTTGCAATCAGCATAAACTGGTCATTCAACTTCTACTGTCTGAGCATGTACTATTCTGAATTAAAGGAATAGCTCTTTTCTCAGGGGACATTTTGTCTTTCCTTTTAAGAGCACTTCACTTTAAGGTAGACTTTACCCACAAAATGGTGACTCATCAATTACTCAGCACTAGTTACGCTGAATTTGTGAAGAAATCTGCTCGCATGCCTTCACAGTGAACGAAATACTGAGAAGATTCTTCCTGAATTGGAGTAAAAATAAAAATGACGTCAAAACATTGACATTTGAATTCTGCTTAACCGAATGCATGAGCAGAATTCAAACTCACTCGCTTGTCCATGCATGTGTTTTAGATAGTAAAGTTTGAGTGAATATGCATGTGTTTGGGGGAATACAGACCTTATGACTTGATAAATGAGAGTTTGTAAACAGATGTTTTGATATTTTTTTGCTGTTGTTTAACATGGACCCCATTTACTCCAATTACTCAAAGATTTTTCTCTGTTTTTGGATTCTTTGTTCACAGTGGATATATGCCAGGAAGACAAAGTTTTCTTCACAAATTCAACATAAAACAGGGTGACTAACTGATGTACAAATCATCATTTTGTGGGTGAAGTCTTCCTTTAAAAGTCAGTAAAACCCATGGATGCCTTCCTTGGTGAACAGCAAGATTAATTTAGTTTAGTTCGATTCCTGGAAGTCTATGGGATCAGGTAGCAGTTCCTCTCAAGAGAAGTGTATAACAGCATTACACATCTGCAAAGATGGACTGCGAATAAAATATTAATACAGTCAATTATTTCACTATCGATAAACAAATCTGACATATTAAATTCCTGATCCATTTCCTGCTTTTATGGAGCAGATGAACACAACTATCCGTATTTCAGAAACGGCAGGTTTAAGCTATAATGTGATAATAAGATAGTTAATATTTTGGAAAAGAGATTTATTTGAGCTGCTACTTGATACCATAGACATCACTGAAATGAGCCGAGGATTCAACAGAACTTCAAACTGCAAGTATGAAATTGCCTAACTGTAAGAAAAATAGGGAGACCCCTTTGATTAGGGACGTAGGGATAAGAGCTGATCAGTAAATCTGTAAATCTACAAATGACAGAGACCGGGTGGTGTGAGCTCTGAGGTGCATCTGTGGCACGGAGCAGAGAGTGATTTCAGGGCTGACGGCAACAGCTGTTTGTGCGGTGGGCTCGGGAAGAGGTGAAGGGCAGTGGTCGAGGTGGTGGTGGTGGTGGTGGTGGTGGTAATGGTGGGGGGAGGAGGGGTGGGTTTGCAGGTTACCTGAGCGTGGAGCGAGGAGGGGTAGGTGAAAGCGGGTGGGAGGGCCGGCGACAGCTCCGCCGGGTACAGCGGGTATGACGCCCACACATCTGGGCTGCTGGGATATAGAGCAGGCACTGTGAGCTCATCTGTGGAAAGAAGAAGAGGAGGAGTGGAGTGAGGAGAGTGGCCAGTGGATGGGTGGGTGGCTACAGAGACAGGGTGGAGGTGGCGGTGGTGTAGGTGGTTGTGGAGGTGCACTAAAGGTGAATTATCTGAAGTAGCTTCCTCTCGTTTTATTTGTTTAAACCAACTGACCGTTTGCTAAACCCTCAAACAGGGATTGTCCAATTGTTGCTTAGCAACCTTAACTAGGCATGACAGGCCTGTCAAGCCTTTGATTTCTCAACATGCCAAAGCAGAGTGCATTGGGCTGTAGTAAGAGCGATAAAACTTGGCAGATTGTTATCGAGTTTGGAGGATGGTGTGTTTTCTTTTTTAACATTTCCAAAACCGAAAACACAAAGGTGAAAATTTTTATCTGCTCAAATCAAGGTACAGTTGTTTGCATGTCAATCTGCTAGCTAATGACCTGCACTAATAACCATGCTTTTAGAGTTTAGGCATTCCTGGCAGCTCTGTACTGCTTTTTATTGGACATGTGTAAGACTACACTCCAGCAACCCCAGCCAATGACACCAGAGACAACCTTCTGTTTGTCAAACATCCAAACATATCGGTTATTCCTCATCCTAAAAGCATTTTCTCTTGTCACTTTAAGTGAAAACATACAGTTTGAAATATGAAAAAGTCTGTAATCTCAGCAGCTAAACAGCTTTATGGTAGAACTAAATAACCTGGTTTTCCTATCACACTTAAAATATTGTGACGGTCTAGCTCTATGCTGCAATACAAGAACACCACCATTCCTAAAGGAATATTTCACCTGCAAAATGCCTAATTGTATATCAATTGCACACTGATTGTATCTTGAATCTGTTAAGAAAACTTGTTTTTCTTGCATGCCTCCACAGTGAACGGAGAATCCAAAAAAAAAAAACATTCCCCATGAATTGAAGTAAACAGTAACCACATTTAACGACAACAAAACTATACCAAAACATCCGTTTACAAACTCTCACAAAACTGGTGCAGTATAATCCAAATCTCATGTATCCAGTCACATGCAATACTTCCCAAATACATGCATTTTTGCTAAAACATTACGATTTAAAACACATCAGTACAAACAGTCTCAAATGCTTGATAAATGAGACTTGAATTATACTGCACGAGCTGTGTGAGTGTTTGAAAATGGATGTTTTAACATAGTTTTACTTTGATAAACGTGAGCCCCAGTGACTTGGGTTCATTAAGAAGGTTTGCGTTTTTTGGATTCTCCGTTCACCGTGGAAGCATGCGAGAAAAATCAAGTTTTCTTGACAAATTTACCTTAACTGCGTGAGTAATCTATGTACAAATAGTCATTTTGTGGGTAAAGTATTCTTTTAATTTAGCCTTCTACACTGATGTCTTCTAATTGGCGTATGAACTGATGAGGATGCTGACTATTTTGCTTGAGACATGTAACTACAACCTCAGCACTTACTGAGCCCAGTATCTTGTAGGAAGATAGTATGTAGCATCAAGTCCTTTTACCCCATTCTTTAAGTCAGCCAGAGATGGCATTTTCAAACAACTACTGTTAGCTTGATTGGCTAGTTAGCTACGAGGGATGAGTTTAGACCGGACGTGGGTGGGGTTTAAATTTAAAGTGGGTGGGACCTAATCAGAAGTTATTTTAAGCCTGAAATTGATTTCGGTAGATCAGGAGATGCTATATTTATTATTAAACTATATATATTCAGCAATCTCAGAATTGAGATTCAGGTCATTTTTGATCAAAAGAGATTGAACACAGGTACCCATGTGAGGCTTGCCCTTCATCAGGAGTACAGACATTGAGACATTTTACTCATGTAGTACTCATATACGTTATCTGTACTGGATACGTGTTTAATCTGAGTATTTGGCTCAACACTATTAGCTACAGTTTTTCCAGTTGTCATTTGAAAAAGTAAAAGATTAAAAATAAAAAGCCTACATTTGTGTATGTCTGTCTGAAATCAACGACACATTGCTTCAAAAACAGTTTCCAGTGGTTAATCTGTCCCTGTTATTATTGTAAACTGCATACATCCCGTGTGAGAATGGAAAGCTTAACAGGCGTAGTAACACTCACTAAGGGGGCTGGGATTACCAGGCAGTCAATTATACTCCCCTAAAATCAGTAAAGCTGACTTAATTCAGGAAAAAAATGAGAGGAAACCATCCCAGATATGATGATTTACTCACTGGTTCGAATATAAAGTGACTGAGGAAAAAACAGAGCGTAGTGCTGAGTGAAGAGATAGGTGACAGTGCAGAGTGGTACAGAGTAGGTGTACATTTAAAATGCTCAATCAGAACAAACAGCAGCTCAATGGAGAACAATCACATAGCCGTACAGTCTTAAGGAGGATTTTTCCTTGCGCTCTCAGGGAGTGTTAATCATGGCATGATCAGAAAAACTCGCTGATTTAAACATCTCTTATCAGGAAATGACAGCAATTTCTCTCCTGGTGATTACGTCATGGTTTCATTAATCGTTTCCTTCCATTTTCCACCCTGAGTACACACCCTTTCTCTGGCGAAAAAAAGATCCAAGATAAGAGTGGTTTGGTCATTTAGGAGGAATGTACAACCACAGCTGGCCTATGTTCAACTATCAATGGCTGATTCTTGCAGAATCCTTAACGCCTGAGAAAAATATTTAACTTAATGGAAAACGAGAGTACAGAGCTGCATTAGCAGATTTCATACATGCCTAATACCCAAAGGCCTTGAGTCCAAATAATCAGAGCAATGGGTAACATAGAGCATGAACTGTTTATGAATCATTAATCTAACAGAGGGCATGTGTCGTTTAAGGGGAGAACTCCAGTCAAGTTAACCTATCATGGCGAAGAATCTGACTACAAAGAAACATTTAGCACGAAGAGTTAAGGAAGTTCTAACTCTGGTTACATATTACTAAGAGAAATGCCATCTGTTTCCACATGACGACAATGTTTCAATGAGACGTTCAAGTGATTAGCAGCCAAGTCAGTCTCCATTTATCAAAACTTGTATAGCCACAGCTGAAGCACAAACACTCCTCCACTAGTGACAAATAATCCTGAAGGGAAACAGCTGTCCAGTCACCTCAAGTGAGAGCAACTAATGGCCAAAGGAAGCAGCAACACACAAAAACTGAGACGACAAATGGTCGGAGTACTCACATGGGTCTCTGCTAATAAACTGTGGCCCCGGGCTCTGCTGGGAGGGAGGTGGGTTGGGGGTGCCAACCAGCTTGTTCTTGGCCATCTTGGTGTTGGCCTTGGCGAACTCCAGCCGCAGGGTCTGGGGGATCTCTGGATCAAACCGGACGCCCTGAGATCAAACGGAAAGATGTGTCAGCAACAATGTGTCTTAGCATGCTCTTAGAAAAGAACAGACGGACTGATTGATCAGAGAGCTCAAATATCATAAGAACTCACTCAGCATCGTATTGTTTTCTATATTTAATCTTTTTTATTATTATATAATGTATGTTGTTGACTATAATTAATATTTTGACACAGTTAAAAAGGTAATAATCAGATATTTTGGTAGTGAGCTGGAATAAAAGTCTTGGTTGTAAAGATGTGTGTCATCGCTAAACAATCGAAGTCTTTATCCACTGTATAACTGTGTTATGTCAACAGCAGATATCCAGGATTTTAATGTATTCTTTGAACACAGGGTGGTCTAATTTATATATTTGAATATTTTCCTGTATCTGTTTTACATGCTGATCAAATTTGAGTATCATCTCACTTCCTGCATATTTTTTTCAACATTTTGTTCCCGGTCAAAAAATGATGAATGCTGACAAGGTGTTTATATAGTATTAAGATGTCCCTTGTTTTCCTGGAAGGTTCGTCAGAGTCAACACTTTGGGAGGTGTCATTGTTTGGCAAGATTAGGATTCACCACATGATGACTCTTAATGCTGTTACACACTAGAACAGTAACGCATCATTTTCACCAAGCAGTCCGGTTCAGCTCAGTTTGTTACTCATTAAAATGGTTACTATTGCGTTTCCATTGTCAAAAGTTGAGGATGGTACCAAGAGAACTGTTCCATTTTGTCCCATTTTCTTATTAACCCTTTGTTGGGGTACCTTGCACAATGATTCAATACTAAAAGGTGAAGCTAGAAACACTGCATCCGTTGACTGATCAAGACAAAGCATTGCTCTTGCTCGACAAGGACTCAGCGCACAAACCCGCTATTTTTAAATATCCTATCGATTGCAACAGAGCCTTAAAACACTCCAGCAACCCTTGTTCTATGGACGATCAATTGATCAGCTGATGTTCCTCTGCATTTTCAGCAAAGAAAAAATACATCAAAAGTTGAAGAGAGCAGTGACGCGGCTATTACCATCTGGTGACAACCCTCTGTACATGTCTGTACTGGTTACATACAGGTTCTAAGGGTGCTATACCAAAAGTTTTTGGTGGAAACGCCAGTGATACTTTGGTTTAGCAATCATGACTGAAAGAACCAGACAAACAAACTGGTGATGTTGGACCAGTGTTAATACTGTTTTGTTTTTTTTCCATGACAAAAATAAGACAATGACGAGCTAAAATAGATCCTGATTATAAAAACTATGATGAAATCCATGCATCATTTTTGGTGATGGACAGAGACGTGACGAAAATGTTCGTGGAGGACTATCACACATTGAAAGGCGAGAACGGCTGTGCTTGTAATTAGCTTCAAATGCCACATGAGCATCAGGCTGGTAAACTCCAGTTATTAGTCGGCGCCAGTCAGCGGAGCAAGCAGCCACTGGCTGCCAATCTTCACAGCTGATCCCTGCAGGACTCCACTCAGTCCGGACTGTGCAGGGAAGGTTTATGGGTTGATGCTGTTTGACAGGCAGGTAGGAGGCTCCGTTATCTGTGAGTGTAGCTGTGTTGTCAGTAAACAGTCTGAACTCAGATCAGTTTTCTCTGACAGAGATAAAAGTTTAGTTTTAATCNGTCGGCGCCAGTCAGCGGAGCAAGCAGCCACTGGCTGCCAATCTTGGGTTGATGCTGTTTGACAGGCAGGTAGGAGGCTCCGTTATCTGTGAGTGTAGCTGTGTTGTCAGTAAACAGTCTGAACTCAGATCAGTTTTCTCTGACAGAGATAAAAGTTTAGTTTTAATCACCAACTCTGTGAGACACGAGTTTAAATCTCCAGACTGTCATGTTGCAGGTCAAGAAAGAATTCAGGCTTTAACTAAATAATTTTTCTGCTTCTTAACAGAGATTGAAAAGTCGGAGTTTACAATGAACCTGGGTACAGACCCTAAATGTCTCAGATTAGTGTCAAGGTTTTTGAGAGCACAAATTGAGAGATGTTGAGCTTTTTATATGATCAGCAAGTGTGTGCTCGTATATCACCCCTTAAACCTGTAAAAAATTGTAGAATGTCATGAATTTTCGTTGACTAAAACTAGACTTAAACTATGAGGGATAAAAATGGCTAAAATGTGGCTAAAACTAATAAGCATTTTCATCCCAAAACTAAGACTAAAACTGAATCTAAAATGGCTGTCAAAATTAACATTGTTGGACTCTTGGAATATTAGCCAGTGAGATAAAAGAGATCCAAGTAAAAATCAAAATAAGTAAGACAGAGCAATTGATCAACTTGTTGTTTTGGTGCCTTGAATTAGTGATGAAGCAGACTAATATAGACCACTGAGGAGACAGTCATCAAGCATGTCTGCCACTTCATCCTTAGCCTTGTTGTGTGTTGTTTAGCTGCCCAGTGGGACCTGGCTGATAACTGGAATTGTCACTTTGTATACTTTTCATCTTTCAGAATTTTAAGACTGAATCTACTGCCAATATCTCAGCAGTGAGCGGACATTTTCAGTTGCTTAAGACTTTGAAGCCTGCTGCTGCTGTAAAGGGCTCACTGTGGATTAGGGTGTTATTCTGGTTGGATGCGTGTGATGACGGCTGACACCCACAATTGAAAATCAGAACCCGATGACACAAACCTGGCTAGCACACGATGTCATTTACACCGCGGGCAGACAAGCCACAAGGCCCCTGCTGTGCTCCCGTCTGAACTCTGTAACCGTAACTTAATATCACGACATCAAATCCGCCATTCGCCGTGACATATTGCAAGCATCACCGCTTAAAGTGAGCCAAAAATTCAGGCAAATTCTTGAGATGCCAATTCTAAAAGCCTTTGGATATACTAGCGCTCATGACAAGCCAACTAAAGATTGCTTTCCTCTCTTACAGTTTGATCTCCACATGTGCAGCAGTCCAGATCATTTTGCTTCTCAGTTACTTTCGCCAGAGGAGAAATAAGCAATGTGACATAAACAAAAGGTCTTCTTCATCCAAAAATCAAAGTGGCTGTTTGTTTGCCTGCTGTGGAAGCAACATGGCCAGGAAGGGTTTCACCAGCAACTATAAGCACCCTCTAATTAACCTTATTTAATTGTCTGTAGAAGACACACAGGGAAACACGGAAGGTCAGATCAATGGAGGAGAGACGCAGTCAAGAGTAAAGTTCTCTGCAGCAAAAGAGCGAGAAGGATGGTTCTCTCGGCTCGTCCCTGCAGGCTCGAGCAATGCTGAGCTGAAACAAGCGAGGGATGACTCTTCTCATGAAGGGGAGGGAATTAACTAGGATTGCCTTGGCTCAGTGCGCTCGCAGCTTCTGCCAGCCGAGGCTACAGAGGTATAATAAGGTACATGGCTATAATGAGGCCGGAGCACATCTTGGTTTGAACTGAATCTCTACCTTCAAATGTGTTTCTTGGGCTTCTTAGCACTCCCGTTGTACTTGTGCGCGCATTGTTTTTGGCGATGATTGTAATTGTTGTAATGGTGTTGTTGCGAGAATCGAGTGTTCTTTTAAAAGATATCCGCTCTGCTGCGACGGGAAACAAATCCCCCTTCCTTCCCTCTGTGTTTCTGTGTCTTTCCCATATTTCAATATGCAGATAGATGTTTGCAAAATCTGGCTTATCTCCATATGACCCCCGGGACGAAGCTTTCCCCGAAAAACAAGAGCACTGTTCAATTCTCAGCTCCACTGAGTGATTCTATGGAAACAGTCTGACTATTGTTGGCTCATAATAAGATGATAATTTTTATCCTTTCTTCAACTCTCTGCTCTGCCTTTGATGCGCACCAATATCTCAACATCTGAAAGTTGACAGAGTCTGCTCGCGTTGTCATGGTCCCACTTTAGGAGGATGATAAAACTGATCTTTTTCTGTGACAAAGGGATCAACAAAGAAGCGTTAGAAGGGGCGGTGTGTATCTAGACACCTTTAAAAAAACAAAAAAACAATGAGAAAATGAAGCTGGTGTTCATTACTGTCTGTCTATACTTTGTTTCAAGAGAGCCGAATAAAACCCTGTGAGGATGGGCTCTGTTTCATATTCTGCCTCATCAAGGCTTTCTACTGAGCTACATTCTGAAATAAGTGAGATTAAAATTAAACCCTAGATCAATATCTTCTATTTATATGTAGAAGAAGAGCTAATGTTCCTCCTGACCTTGCAGGATCCATGGCAAAGCTTTAAGACAAAGGCTTTATTTACTCAAACAGAAACATTTAAAGCAGCCACGATGTGTTTGCCTTCACTACCGTCTCTGTCTTTCTGCATGTGATAGAAAATGTAGCAGTGTCTGAATTTCCCTGCTATCAAATGCATTTGCACAGACGGCAGAGAGATGCAATCCCAAGTCATCACAAGATATGCTAGCGCCAAGCTGGTGCTTGAGAGGAGCACAAAGAGGGCACGACACTTACGTTCAAGGCATTCTTAGCAGCCTCCGCCTCTGATCGACTGTCAAAGCTGACAAACCCCACCGGCTGGGGAGACAAGAAGACAGAACAAAAGAAAGAAACATGGTTTAAGGCAGAAAACTGAGTCGGCATTTCTGTCTGAGTGACATAGACATGTTTTTTTATTATTTCATTTTTTTATATCACGCCCAGCCCCCCTCTTTCTCTGCCTCTCTCCCCCTCTCTTGCCCTGTTTATAAAACCGTGGCGACAGAGAGAGTGAGGGGGGAGAGAGAAATAGAGGCTGGACGCTTACATTGTACAAGGAGAGTTCATCATTCAGCTCCCCTATGCCCAAATACGGGCAATGTGAGAAGCGAGAAAGTGCGTGTAAGAGTGAGTGTGAGAGAGGCAGAGAAGGGGTTGAGAGCTGAAAAAGGAGAAGATACAGAGATAGGAAAAAAAGAAGATAAATAGGGAGGGTTTTGAGAATGAGAATTTAGAGGTTAAAGGTGAGAATAAAAATGAAAGAAACTGCAAGGCAGAAATAGTTTTTCAAGACCTCCTCGAATGGGCCTGTCAGTTGAAATCTACGCAATATATCTATTTCACTGGTGCTTGTTTTGTATTCTGGTGACATCACTCCAGAGCCTGTGCCCGCAATAGTAAAGGTGAGTGAGCAAGAGGGAAGAGACAGAAAAAAAAAAACTTAGCGATGCAGGTTTGGTTGTCACATTTCTAACCACTGTTGCAGATATGAACAAAGAACACACTTTTTTTTTTTGCGGTGTATTTGTGTGCGGGTGGGGATGCTGGGGAGGAGGTGGGGGTGAGGAGAAATCTCTAAACATGTTGCTCCCATGGGGTTGCACTGCTGCGTGTGATCTGGAAAAGCAGTCTTGGGTTATGGGAATTTTGAACAAGTAGAGAAAGAGGGGGAAGAGGAGGAGGGAAAAAAGAAAAGGAGAAAGATGAAAAAAAACGAAAGAAGGACTAAGTGAAGACGTCAGGAGGAGGAAGCGTAACAGGAATATAAATAGAAAGGGTCTGAGATCTCGCTCTTGCTATATATGGAGATGGCTGTGTGTTCTCGGACTGGAAGGGAGAGGGAGATCGATTGATTTACGCCGCTGCTGTCATTGCCATTAGACGGGAGGAGAGTCACTCAAAACAAAGAGACGCCAAAGGAATGTAGTACATCGCTATGCAATACCTGCGCGTGAGCATCAGCTGACATCTGTCAGGAGGAAGATGGTCATTATGAAAGTATGATGAAAGGGTGGAAGGGTGCAAAGAGAGGCCAAAGTGCGCAGAGTTGCTGAGTGTCTCATTTATTCATTTAACAGGCAAAACAAAAAGAGCAAAACCTGCACAGATCATTTTCTCTATTATGAAATTTGGAGTTCTGCAGGTTAAGTGGAGGCCTGTGTAGCCTTTGGATTGAATTGTAAAGCTTCAATCACAATTACAGCTGCAACAATCCGTCGCTTAATCGATTACTTAATGATTATTTAAAGACTAACTCTTGTTAGTTATATTTGCATTTTTGGCACTGTGTCTGCAATTTTTGAAGCCTCCTCTTGAATGCCTGCTGCTTGCGGTCAGCCTACGAACGTCCCGACCACAGCTGAATGAGAAGCAAATAAGAAAATAGAGGCACAGGCAGATAAATACACTGCCACCCACTTCTTGTGGGTCATAAGTGATGACTGAGAGGGATTACCTCTGAATGAGTCTGAACATTGTTCTTAGGAAAATCCTGCATAGTATACCTGTAACACCAGACTGAAAGGCAGTATTATACTGCCCTTTCTGGGACAAGATTTCAAGCCCATCCATCAGTGATGTTGGGTGTGGTCAAAAGTGTGCTCTGTTGCACCTGTAAACACATTCAACAGTAGGGCCACAACTACGAGTTAATTTCATTCTTGATTCTTCTGTCCATAAATTTTTTGATTAATCAATTCAACAATAAAACAGACGAAAATGGAACATGCTCTATGTAATTTCCCAGAGCCCACGGTGATGTATTTCAATGGTGTTTTAGTCCAAAAGTCTAAATCTCCTCAGTTTATTGTCATGTATGACAAAGTCTCACATTTAAGAGGCATGATAGCAGCACATGTTTGACTTTCTTGCTTAAAAAATTACTATGATTATTCGATCATCTAAGTTAAAGTAAAGCAAAAATAAATGTGTTATGGGTTTGTCACACAATGGAAAAATGTGTCGCTAACCATAGCCAAATTAATGATTTAAAAAATGGCCAAGTATATAAAATTAGATTTTAAAAACCGTGAAGAAATGAGCAGAATTCTCTGCTTTGTCTGCCGAGGAAGCTGAAACAAATAATGAGCTGCTGAGAAGTGACAGACATAGCAGCTTTGTTAGCCTAGTTAGCCTCGTTAGCAGCTATCCAAGTAGCACAAAGCAAGCACTCTCCCGGAGCCACAGGACAAGCTGCTGTGCAACGACAGACCTCTCGTACAGCAGCTTATAGCAGCTAACCTTAGCACAACCACAGGAGTGGGTAGCTAATTCGGGCTTTAAGACTGAAGGGTACGTTAGTGTTGGCTATTTTGCCTGTATTTACATAACTGTGGCATTTACTTGTGTATTTATTAGAATGAAAGAGCTAAGAGAGCTTGTTGAATGTGGTAAACTCGCCGCTCACACACAGGAGATGAACAAAACGACACGGATGCTATACACTTTAACGTTAGATTTTATATGTTAGGGAAGGGGTTATGATAAGGAGGGTCCAGTGCGTTATTGAGCCACGCTTTCAGGCCCGCCAAAAGAATCCTGGACAATCAAGTACTGAATTATTCAATGTCATATGTTTTCAAAAAGTATTTTTAACATGTATTATGCGTTGAGAAAGAAATCTCTGATTTTAGTTTATCTGGATTCGACTAATCGATTAACTGACTAATCGTTGCAGCTCTATTTCACAGTGATGTCACAGAAGCCAGCAAAAACAAAATTTTCAAGGGGGGTGAGGTTACTCTTTAAGTCATTTTTAAAGCAAAAATACTTAATTAAACACAATATAATGAGGTACAAGATAAAAAACAAACAATGCATTGAAAGTAACACCAAAACTCTTTCTAATAATAAAGTTAAACTGAATAGAAGTTGCTAATTGCCTTTTGAAAGTTTCTGACAGCATGCAACTTCAGGAAACAAAAAAAAAAAAAAAAAAAAAAAGGGAAAATCCCGAACAATGCAATGGGATTTTACTTGCTCTAAAGAAATTTCACCACAAGAAAAAAGAAAAGCTTTCCTTTGTTCTCAGTTTTAGAGGTATTATACTCAGCACATTGGATCTAAATCGCCCTAAACCCTTCTAATGAGCATGTCATGTCTTTATGGGAAACAGTGTAATGTGGTAATAAGTACACTGACATGAAGCTAAATTGCTTAACTCTGGATGTGGACACCTGCCAGCTGAGCTCATTTTCAGTCCTACGCCCCCGGAGGCAAAACTCAACCGTCAGTACTGCTCTTGTCAAAACTCTCGCTTTGACACCTCAAAATTCTTTTCCCGTCTCCCTTCCTATCCCCGCACATCCCACCGGAGTTGACTGTCTGTGACTACAAGCATACTATCCGACTGCCAAAGGCAAGTTGGTGCAACACTTTTTCCCTTCCCTCCCCCCCAATAAAGTTTTTTTTTCCGATTCCAGGTACTTCCTTACAAAGGGTGCTAATCCGTCATAGTCAACAAGCCCAGAACACAGAGGGGAAAAAATAGGACAAAGGAAAGAAAGAAATTTGAAGGTGTTGATGAGTAAGAAATTGGGTAATGTATACAGTAACAGCATGATGAGAGACAGACTGATATTTTCATTCATTAGCTTCTCTGTACAGAAACACAGCAACCGTGTGTGTACTTTAGCATACCTGTTTAGAAGTGAGTTTTATCAAGGAGCCTTCATAGCCCTGAAACAAAGAAAGAACATGACAGAAATGTGAGCATGTGTCCATTATCAAACACAAAAGCTTTAATTTGATGCAAATACCAGAGGTGGAACCAAGTCAGAAATCTTTGTGCTCAAGTCCCAAGTCAAGACAGGCAAGTCCCAAGTCCTAAACTTTGAGTTTTGAGTGCTAAACAAGTCGCCCTTCACCAAATGTAATGCCATTTTAACAAGAGAGAAATAATACATTAAATTTACAAGAAACATGAATGCTTTTCAAATCTGTATAATTTTTTTTAACAAGTTTGGTGAAAAGTTACTTAGCTGTCAAGCTACCGTTAGCTTAGTTTGTTAATATTAGCTTCGACTTACTGTTCTCTCAACAACTTCAAATAACGTTACTGAATGAAGTTGGAAGTTGTTGCGTCTTCTTCCGTGATTTTTAATCCACACATTTTGCATACGGCAATTTGTTTTTTTGTGACTAAGCACAGTTTCTGTATGTGAACAAAATTATCTTTGGCATCATTTTTTAACAACTGGCGCTCAATAAGCTAACGTTAATTCTCCAGGGTTCTCTCCTGCACTTTGACTGGATGCTGTCAGTCAGACCTTTTTCACACCAGACATTTTGACATGTCATTGTTGGGAAAGCACAGGTGTATTTATCTTACTATATAATGACAAAAACTCTGTCTGTGTGTCTGTTCCATGTTTTTCTCCTCACTGACTTGGTCAATCCATGTGAAATTTGGCACAGTGGTAGAGGGTCATGGGAGGATGCGAATGAAGCAATATTACATCAATTGACCAAAGGGGGGCGCTATAGCAACCGACTGAAATT
>NC_065522.1:15301323-15369642 GCF_006386435.1 Epinephelus moara
TCTGAGGGGACCCCTCCATTATTGACCCGATCAAACAAAATAGGGGCGCTAGAGAGCTAATTTCTTATCTAGGAGTGACCGCCACACTGGGTGGCACTATAACAACAGAAAAAAGCTTAAAAATGGCTAAAATACGACCGATCGCTGTGGCTCCCCCTGTGGCAGAACGTTGTTTTTTTTTCTAATTTTTGGCATGACTAAGTCATGGTATGGTATGCTGTACATAATCACAGAAACTGTCAGTGTGTCATTCTGTCAGTCAGTCATTCTGTCTGTCCCACGTTTTTCTACTCACTGACGTGGTCAATCTATGTGAAACTGCACATAGGCATTGAGGACTGGCATAGGTAGAAGGTGACAAAGCTACCAATGGGTATGGACTAGTCAACATTAATGATGGCTGCATTCCATTTAGGGGAGGTCCTGGTATTGGCTCACTGGAATAGCTTACTGGCACACTTAATGGAACTGAGCTGTCGTTAATGTTTTCAGTTTCAACTTTGCATTTCCTACGATGACAAGTCAAAATGTCTGGTGGGAAAAAGGTCCATTGGTTCAAACTAAGAGGATGTGGGGAAATGAGTGTCGACTTGCTGTGACTGAATAGTGTTAATGTTAGTTGATTCAGGAAATGAATTAGTTCAAGGCACATTTTTCAAATAACACGCTTAATCTTTGGGCTTGGGGGAAAGTATCAAGTAGTGTCAAGTCAAAAAGCATTAGTCCAATGAAGTCACGAGTCTTTGGTGTTGTAAGTCAAGTTGAGTCATGAAATTTGTGACTCTTGTCCAAGTCATGTGACTTCAGTCCAAGCTTCTGGCGAATACGTATCATTTTGTGCAAAAATATTTCATAATAACATCTACACTACATCACATATACAGGTGACGTCTAGAACAGTGGTTCCCAACTGGTGGGTCATGGTCCAGTGGGATTCTGAATGGACTGCATGCGACACGTGAAATGTGTCAAGTTTGTAAAAAACACTTTAGTCTGAAGTACAGTGTATTTCCAGCACAGAGCTTTCTTTCTTTTTTTTTTTTTTCCTTCCTGCTGTAGAGTGAGTGACAGCTACTTAACAGAGACAGCCAGAAGACATGGCCAAATACAAGTATGACCCAGGATGTATTAAACTGTGTGGACCCTGAACTAATGACTAAGGAGAAGTCTGGACCCCGTGGCTGGACCAGTTGGGAACCACTGGTCTGAAAGTTATTTGAGTTAATTTGCCTTGCTTGACACTGCATGTACTTCGATGCGAATATTCGCAATGTCGATGCTGAAACAATACATCGTGCAGCCCTGAGTTGACTCACATTAGAGCCATGTTGTGTTGACGGAAAACTTTCAGGAAATAAATTAATCGTTTTGTTACATTATATGGAAGGTTATCCTCAGAAGATTACTGTAAAAATTTATTTCATTGATTAGGCTTGGAAAATGAGACTGTGGAATTCCATGACCTTTTCAGGTTTTCAATGACTGTGGGAACCCTGACTGACTAAGCTAGGATGTTTCACAAGTCCAAGAACTCTTATGAAGACCATATAGACCATTTGTTGTGTCTTACCTGATTAATCTAGATTTAGTGCTTTCAACACTCATGATATAACACATTTATTCAGACTACATACCATGAACATGATCTAAGAGGGAGATTAGATGCATAGCAATTGTGCCATTATTCACTTTAACTGTGCTGAGCCATTAAAGTGCATTATTCTAGGGCAACGGTCCAAAAAGCCTGCAACATCTACATGCAGTCACCTGAGCTAAACTCTAGGACTCTTTGAGCCTGTGACAAAGTGAAGTTTCTGAGGTGAAGCAAATAGCTTTGTTTTTGTATTGCAGGCAGCGAGCCATTTTTCCATGAGACACACACACACACACACACACACACACACACACACACACACACACACACACACACAAGCTTCCCGTGGATCAAGATGTGATTGAACCTCGGCTTTAGGAACACAGACACTTGAACCTCGCGGGAGTTTTTCCATTGCCGTTTATTTCATCACCATTAATGGAGGTCCCATTGACTGCTGGAAAGAAAAAGCTGCTAAGAATAGCTGCAGCCCATCCATTTAAAACATACAAACATACCTTAAATGGTCTGAACAGGAGATAGAGCTCCCGCGGCTTAATATCCAGTGGTAGCCCACTGACAAATAGCGTTCGGACCTGAGGAAGACAAGAAAGAGATCATGTATTTTTCATTAACCTCACCAGTTATAAATAGATACCTTGCATACCTGACAGTAACAGATGAGGTAATGAGGAAAAGGACACTGAACATGAGTTAAATAGTTCTCTCGCTTAAAGATAGACTTTTCAAATACTGATAGGGATGTCTTTCAGCTCTGCAAACACACTCACACACTCTATCACACACCTTTCTACAGTAAGTGCATTGTATTCTCCTGTGTAATCTACGGCCTGCTGTGTTTTATGGCAATCCTCCCTCGCAGCTCTAGCCTCTGTTTTACATTTGAACTTTTCAACTTGCAACTCGAGCTGGCATTGCTGGGGAATAACAATGTATATGTTAGCAAAGAGAGACTAAAGGAAAATTTAATTGTTGCGGTCCGCACTGAGTCAGAGAAGGTGGAAAACCACACGGGGAGCAACATGAGAGTGACTCAAAGTGGGCTTTCAGGCAAAAGAAGTTGTTATTATTATGTGTGTTGATAGAGAGGAAAATGAATTCAGCGTGATCGCTGTAGGTGCAGGTAAAGTTTATGTTTGTCAAAGGGAAACTTAAGACGGTGCCACCCACATTTTCAGTGAGCAAATCTCTATTTACTTCTATTTTAAAAACAACTATCTAAAGCCAACATTTTTAAATTTGTTATGTTGCCTAAAACCTTAATGTCAACCCTGAGAGATGAGAAAACGAGGAGGTAGATGGTGCATAAAAGATACAAGACAGCTGATGGTGGGTGGGTGGGGGTGAACTCATCTGTCGGACTCTATGTGCTGAGAAAAGGGATAAACTTGAAACATTGCTTTGGAAACTACGAGGAGAATGTTGTACAGAAAACACTACAAATTTACTGTGCACTGAAATGTAAAGAGTCCAGCTGAGCAACATATTTCTTCACTCAAATGTCAAACACAAGTGTTTAATGAGGACAGCAGAGGTGTTTATACCGAACATTTTTTTAAAAGAGCTAGAAAATTACAGGGAGCTAACGCTCTGTGTGTGTGTGCACTCTGATTTTATGCTAACCTACGCTGATTACTCCAGCTTCATACTTAACAGATATGAGTGGTAACCATCTTCTTAAAGCCCAAAAATCACTGTTCCTACTCCTTTAAAGACTAACCTGCATTTTTCAACCTGGACCCTGTTTTCCCGTGCTACTGTGCCTAACGACTGGAGGCAACAATTTTGAAACTGGTCCAGCACTGAGAGAGAGAGCGCTGCAGCTGGCAGCAGCAAAACAGGCTGCAATGTAACAACTTGAGGCATGTTCACACCATCATTTTATGCCCATTTAAAGTGTTTTTGCCACTGACAGGCTCAGATTATTATCCTAAGTGTCTGACAACATTATGATAAGGATCCCTACAGAGATAGACCTTTTTGTTAAGGAGTAAGACCATTTTTTTAACCAGAAACAGACCCAAAATTGCTATTGGCAAAACCACCAGACTCCATTCAAATAAACAGTAATTTTGGCGTTTACAGAGCCAGCATATTTTCACATATAACTGGGGGAATTAAGAGTTTATTTAAACCAAACCAGAGTTGGTAACAGTGGAAAGATGAACAAAGAGTGTTTCTGTGAGTTTTATTTTGCTTCTGCACTGTAAAAACAACCGTTTTGTTTTAAGTTAAAAAAGTTAGTGTCCTGGCTGCCTCAAAAATTGGCTGAATTTGAGAAGATAAGTTGAGGTAGTTTTATAATAATTCAACGTGTCTTCTCAAATTCAGTCAATCTAAAAATATAAGCCAGCCCAGACGCTAACTTTTAAAAGTTAAAACAAATAGTCTCCTTTTACAGTGTGTCGACTTTGAATGAAGTGTGTTTCATGATGGTAAATTTACTGTTTATTTAAAAGGAGTCTGGTGTGTTTGTCAGTAGTGATTTTGGAGCTGTTTCTGATTTTAAAAAAAGAATCTTGCTCTTTAACAAAAAGGTCCATCTCTGTAGGGATCATTTCCATAATGTTGTCAGACACTAACAATCTGAGCCCGTCAGTGGCAAAAAAACAAGCACTTTTAGTGGATGTAAACTGACGTTAACATTGCATTGCAGCCTGTTTTGTGGCTGAACCAGTTTAAAAAATGTTTGTTCCCATTCGTCACTCAGACACACAAACATGGGGAAATAGCGTCCAGGTTGAAAGATACCAAAGTTACCATTTAAGAAGTAATATATTAAACTGCAAGTGGTAAAAAGTTCCTTTGAATGGGGTAATAATAACATGGGCACACAGACACTGTTTCACTCAATCCTCAAATAACACAATCAGCAACCCGGCTGCCATGTCTAAAAAGGCTTGTGTGAACAGCAGTAGTTCTTTCAACATACATGCAGACACATAAGCACCAACATTTAGTAAACACAGACATTGCAGCACTACCAGACGCAGGTGCTGAGACGTCCTGTCACAGCTCATGAATGCAGACCTGGTTACGTTTTGGAGGCAAATAAATAGGAAAACTCTACTTCTTACATAAAATTGTAGATGTCTCTGTCCTTAATAATGGGTCAGTACGGGAAAGAGTTGTTAACAGAGGTATTTCTGACTATAAACTACAACATTTGTCTTCTATTAACGCAACAGCTTTTGCACTAAGCTTTATAAAACAATGGAAACATTTAAAATCCTCTCCTTTTTCTAATAGAGTGGTACTAAGATAACTGGGGCAGACAATGAATTATTATTGTAATACCAGAATTATTATTATTGGATCATTCTATTAAATAAACAGGCACTAATCGCACCTCATACCTGGAATTATCACCTAATTGAAGTTGGCTTGCTACAAGAAAATAATTGCTTTAGTGCACATGAGACATCAAAATCAAACAACAGACCGTGTGCATCAAACCGACTTTCAGCAGCTCCACCCTACACGCCCACATCAATAATGTGATAGTGGATTTGGATGTGTATGCCTAATTTAATTATTCATTCAATATTCAGATTCTATTTAAGGCCGAGTTTAGAATATAACCGTAGGTATGCCATTACACAGAGTAGATTCAAAGCTCCCACATTCATTAGATAGTAGATTCACAGCTCGGGGGACAAAGGAACTGCTGAACTAACACTACACCTCATTCCCACATGTAACCTGATACGCACCGCTGATGCCAAAGACAGAGCAACACACAAACAAAGGAGCTTAGCAACTGGGGGAGCAAGAGTCGGTGAGTGCCAAGCCGGCCATCCTGCCAAAAGATCTCACCTCTGCGACTTTCTCACCTTCGCTCTTATCTTATCTTATCTGAGTCAAGCCGATCCCCGCAGGGCCGTCACTGGGCTCTGTCTCTGGCAGTTCTGTTTATATAAACTCTTCTGGAGGGTCTCCTTTTATGGAGTTACATAGGAACAAAGAGTCAGAACAGGATGGTATCAATCAGACACAAGTAAGGGCAGTCACTGGCAGCAGTACAGGCTGATAAAACTAAGTGTGGTGGTAAAAGGCGCAGCAGAAACAGAAGTTGTGCTGAAACTGAAAATCCATAAAGGTGTTTTCGGGGTGGACAACCAAGTCACAATGACTAGCATCACTACAAACCAGATATGTTGGCTCTGACTTTCAGAATAAGATTAATGATACGGGATATTTTCACATGATAACCATGTAGACTGCAACATTTCCTCAAATTGTACCTTCAACAGAACGTTGGCACACATATTAAAAAAATCTCGTCATCTGACTCTCATTCGCCAAGTTATCAAGGATCCCGTCTTTGATTTAACTCCTGTCGGTCATGAGGCCAACAGACACTTGAGAGCTGGATATGTTGCACGAGTCAAGACAAACACACACAACAATGACTCCTCTGCACGCTCAGAACAATGGGACATTCTTGGCTGTGTCGAACCTCATTCCTGAGACTTCCTGACGTCAGCTGTTGTGATATATGATCTTTTCGCCGTGTGTCCGGTGTGGAGCTGACTGCACACGCTGGATACGGGATGATTCACAGACAAATGTGTCAACAGCTCCCTTCTGCAGACATCTGTTGTTGATTACAGTATCAGTGTTTATTTATGTTGCTTTGAGACAAGCTCGAAAAGGCAGGGAGTTGTTAACACGCTGCCACCAGGTAAAGTGGAACATCTAAGTTTCATGATGTAGTAAACTAAAGTGAAGGTCATAGCAGGGGTTGAGCAGATTCTGCAGATTCGTAAAAAGCACAGATAAACCCTCTGCCACTGTTTTATTGGGTTTTAGAAGCATTGTTTTATTGGTTCCTCGTGAGTCACATACCTGCATTTCCATAGTGCTGAGTGGCCTGGTACAGGCCTTTTGAATCATTGACCATTTATGGCATGCTCACACACCAACACGAAGGCAGGCCCCGATCAAAAACAGCAGCCCCTACCTACCACAAGCCAGCTGAGTACTTCACAGCCGGCGTACCAGTGCAGTTCCCTGGCAACGCCTTAGCGAAGAACAGCAGAGAGTGGAGCCCCAGGCCAAAAACATCACATCCTATTAAGGCCACTTCTGCAGCAAGTCCCAGGGGATCAATGCACCTCAAATCAGAGATCCCCGACTCCACAAGCACTGGATGAGGTCATTACCTTATTGATACTTTATCACTGCACCTTGAAGATTCGCTAGAGAAGGAGGGGTGAGGGGTTTATCACAACTTGGATCTTATTTTTAGATTGTTTTTGACGATGTTATGTTTTCTCTTTGGTTTGCTTGTTTATCTTTGTGTCAGTAGGATTACGGAAAAAAACTATTGGCCTGATTTTCACGAAACTTGGTGGAAGGGGTGGAATGGCAAGAACCCATCAAATTTTGAAGTGAAACTGAGTCACTATGTGGATACACAAATTATTTTTCGCTTTCATTAATATTGCAGGATAGGGCATTTGGCCTTAGCGGGAAAAATGCCATGCATCTTAAAATCCAGTAGATGGTAGTAAAGTTCAGTAGTGACAAAACACAGCCAATTGTAGAAATATAATGACTCCATATCAAAATCCACATTCATGGGTACCAGCAATCCTCTGGTGTGACATACACACATAGAGGGTAAAATTTCATGCAGAAAGCAGTCGTCATGGTGAACCAGACTGACATGGTTTCACTTGCAGATTTGCATATCATAGAAAACTGCCCTTCTTTTTTTCTACATGTTGTGATACCTTTGTCCTCACGAAAGTACTTTCTGGGAGCTGGGAACTCAGGCTGTTAACAATTATTGTCATCATCAATTCATCTTCTTTATTTTCTCAATTGATCATTTTGTCAATTGAATTTCAGATAATTAGGAAAAATGTCATCATTATTTCCCAGAGCCCAAATCTGGCCCAATCAGCCAGCGGTTTACCCACGTTATCCAAACTACCTAATTTGGAAGTAAAACCAAAGTGCAACAATCCTTTAACAAGTACAGTAGCCTAGGTCAAATTTGTACCAACAAGTCAGTCTGGATGTTTACAATCAACAACTGCGTATTAATTTTACTGTAGTTTCACCCTTAAAGGGATAGTTCGACATTTTGGCAAATTCGCCTATTGCCGTAATCCCTATTGTCATATGAGTAAGTACATTACCTTTAATTGTCAGTGCCTGCTGTTCTGAGATCAGTGGGGCAGAGCTGCCCACTGCTCAGCGCACAAAATGGAGGTGAACGGTACGGCCCCCTCTCTCCCTCAAAACTAATCAAATACACCATCAAATGACTCCAAAACGCTCTAGTGGAAAACACATGGCTTGCGCATTCCCCACGCTATGAAATAATAATGTATAATTAAGTAACATTACGACACATGAAGCAAATACTAAACATACGCTGTTTGAAATCACTCCGCCCAGCAAGTACTGTATGTCTGGAATGAAGTTCAGGCTGTGCATTTGGCTTCAAAACAACTCTGTCTCGTAATATTACATTATTATTTCATAGCGTGGTGAATGTGTAAGCTACAAGTTGTCCACAAAAGCGTTTTGGAGTCATTTGATGGTGTATTAATTTAGTTTATTTTTTATCTATCCCTTTAAATAAGTTCGGCTAACTTTTTCAGCAAGAAACCAGTCTGATTGTAAGACTACTTGTGTTCTTAGCAATTAACTTTGGGAGTATAAATAGAATTACTGTGACGTCGAGCTAACAACAATAATCACTTCCGGCTAGACAACTGGTGATTGATTTTAAGTGCGGAAATACGCAAAGTTTGCTAACTCGTATATTTCTGTTGTAATTTTCAGCCCCTAAATGTACTGTTTATAGATATTTCGTTAAACACGGTGGTCCAATCCATCCTTGATCTTTCTGCTGTGCTTATTATATGTACTGTACTACTCTGGACAGGGGCCGCAAAACATATTTTAACCACCTAAAAAACAAAACAAAAAAATTCAGTTTAGGTGTACTATATATTATTTACCTTGCACACTAACCAATCGAGACAGCGATAAACCAGAAACTCCTGTGTTCTGCAAAGTAAAATTACTGTTTTTGTCAGTGAAGTCTGGTGGCTTAAAGATAAGGGCTTCAGGTCCCTGTCGGAAAGGGCTGTCTGATGGCAAGGTAAATGTCATAATATTCTAAAAATAGCATACACTTTAACTTGCAGTGATTTTTTCTTTAGGTGGACCTTTTTATAGGTGGCTACAGACTAATTAATGTACATGAATGGGGGTTTTCTAATCAGAAAGTTATTGTACAAACATTGTGATTTGGTCTTTACAACCAGTAGAAAAAAATGGTTAAACCCAGAAAAATAAGATCCAATTTGTAATAAATCAAAATTATCCTCTAAATGAGCCAGACTGAGAAACAAAATTACAAAAGATGATGAATTTAGCTCAATTGTGTTTTTCCTGGTTTTACTAATAACAATTCTAAGCTTACTTAGGCCCTGACCTTCCACTAATAAATGTCATGAAGCTTTAATTAACAAAGCCAAAACTGATACCACAACTGCTTGCTGGCTGGAACAATAACTGACTGGAAAACCATTCAAAACTTGCATTAAAGTATTTTAAATTTTCCTCAGCACAGACAGCAATTTGTCAGCCATTATAAAAGCTGCTTGATTTGTCTAATTAAATGGCCTCGCCACTTATTCATGTGTCATTTCTATTCAGCGTGCGCTGTGGACTTATAAAACGTGTTACACCTATTGCCTGAAATGCCTCATTACACTCTGGCGCACCGCGTGACTTTCTCAGATATTTGCTCCGACTTTAATTGAGTGCTTTTTTGACCGTTCATTCCGGCTGAAATGAGGGACATGACCTTGGTGCGATGTGAGATGATTACTATGTGTTTCTTTCTCCCTCCCTGTGTGTGTGTGTGTGTGTGTGTGTGTGTGCAGCCAAGTTAATAGATACAGGTCCTTTGCGCCAGATGTGGCAGGACACAGCTCTAACCTTGAAGCCTTGAAAGAGAGGGTACAGTAGCCTATTGTAGTGTGTGTGCAACAATGTTGTGATCACCTGCATATGAAATCAAAGCCCAGATAAAATCTCTCGCTGCAAACCCACACTGGTTGCTTTCAAATCCACACACAAGTCTTGGTTCGCTGTGGCCGAGCTAAAATCAAAGTCTACCCATAAGCCTGCATGAGCTCAGGGCAAGTTGAGTTTTCTTGCATCAGTTGAGCGCCGCGTTATTAAAAACAGTCTATCTGACAGGCTCCCACACTCGGTTGCTATCAGAGTTGTCACTGCTCAGTGTTGACATCGCTCTCCATCACCCTCACAAGTTTTTTTTTTACCCCCTTCATCTTCTGGAGGATGTGAGGAGTGAGACACCGCAGGGCAGAGAGGTGTCAAACGACCATAAATGGATGGCTCAGTTTGTCTGTTAATCGGCAGGGTTCAACGGGTCAAGTTTCACATTTGGGGTCACAAGTCACAGGTTAGGCGCAGGTTATTTGTGTAGGTCAGGGGTCAGCTGTGAGGTTGAGCACACTCCAAATACCAGGACTTAACTTTAAGAGGAGAGTTTCTTTGTTTTCAGGGTTTCTTCACAATTTCCATTTCATTTCAGTACTTTTCCAGACTAATTTCCTGAAAATCCAACTGTTAATACGTATGTTACATTATGACTTTGTCTGCTATTATTTGCCAGAAGACTGCAGGTAGGTACTATAGCTCATACAAATCCAGCCTGCTCTAACCGAAAAAACAACCACATAAGTTGACTGTGCAAGCAGCTTGTTATGACTCGTACTTATGTTTATTGTAAGGTGACGCCCTTCAATGGGGGTGGTAACTATAAAAAGGAGCAAAGGAACAAGTGAGGTGACGTACCATAAAGTGCCACAAAGTATCTTATAGGGTGGGCGGGAGGGGTGGCAGATATTTAAGTTAACATGGACTTCTTTTAATATCAACGTAGCTTAGTATGCTAGTATGTGTAGCATGCTACGCTAGTGAGATATGGGACGTGACATGTGACGTTAGATTAGTGACAAAAGTACTTATTAAATTGTCAAACCATGATGGTTTTTCTGAAACCGAACCAAATAGTTTTGTTGCCTAAACCTGAACCAGAAAGTTCTGGCGCTTAACTGCGACTGTTTCATGACGTTAAGGACGCATTTGAAACTGCAACCATAAAAATGCACGTTGTTTTGGGGCTGGTCATATAAGTCATTTTTGAAGTCAGTGAAAATCGACTTATGCTGTCAGTTAGGTGTGAGCATTGTACGAATCAAACATCAAACCAAGGCAAGTTCATCTCTGCCCAAAGAGGAATCAAACTAAACGTTGCTACCTATACTGGTATTATTTTCCCACACAAAGAATAATGCGTTAATGTCTTTGGAACCTTGTTTATTTACCGTGTCCATGGAAACGAAGATGAATGCATCCATAAAGGTTTCCATACACGGAAAAAATCTGTTTATTTTTCTGATAACTACCGTAAAACTTCTAATAGTAGCCTGGGCTATTATTTGCTTAAATCACTGAGATCAAAAGGCCTATATTCCTTTCACATAAAACTGTTGCTCAGCAAAGCTCAGGAAATACAATCAAATTGTATATTAAAAAGAAAAAAAAAAAAGGTTTCAGATAATATATCAATTATGAATAATTCATTTGATCTAGCTCCAACAGACAGAGCATCCAAGAGAGAGAGAGTTCCGGCACTCGAGGATTACAGCACCTGGCATACTGACAAAACACCACTTTACCCTTACAGACTAAAGGATTATGAATAACTTACAGGGTAATCGGGGAACAGAAACATAATTTGTGGTAGCCAACAACCTGACTTTATACATCCAAAGAATTTCAATAAAAAAATTAACTACTTGGCACCCAGACCAGGCGTCTAATTGAGACAGGCGTTTATTTTTCAAAATGCGTAATCACACCAGACTAGTAAAAGGGACTGGGCGTTTAATTGAAGTTTTACGGTACATCAATGCATAACTCCTTAATAGTCAGACAAGCTTAATGTTTGGTTATATGTAATGCTATGTACAAACTGTATATTCAGTTCAGAGATATGGCTGCATTTTTTTTTTCAAACTAATTTGGTTGCAGATGTCTTGGTTTGGTTCTGGAGGAGCTATTTTGCAGGCTGTGGCATACAGGTGTAGAGGCAGCTCTGCGTAGGAGCGTGCATTCAGTTACATGTCGTACTGCTTACATGCTTTCGACGACATCAAGATCACTCTGGCCCCATCTCTTGTGCTGACTGTCTACTTCTAACGATGAAACACAAGATCAATTTTTTTAGAAATTCTGAATTTTTTATTTTAGATAAACACAATATTCTGGAAACACAAATATTTTCTTTTCTTTTTTAAATACTTATCCAGATCTGGTAATAACTAAAATCCAATTCTTCATACTGCTTAGAAACCCTGTGTTTCTCTCCCTCTCCTACTCCCACAAGATCGTCTGACCACCAGTTACAGCTCAGTAAGGGCCTGTAAATGTTCCAACAGGTTAACCTTTAAAAGACATTTAAAACAAATGACCTAGGAAAAGCAAGTAAGCGCCCACTTCACTGAGTTTTTCCTTCTCCTGCTCTTTCCTTCCCCTCTCAGTAACAGTTTCCCTTGTTTTGAATCTAACCTGGAAAAGAATACTCTCTCTTAATGACACAGATTTGCGCTTTCAGTCGTATCGACCACTTCTGACCTCAGCGAAAAGGCCTTGAGGTGTCATTTGGGTGGCGTGTGGAAGAGAAGAGCGACCCTTTCACAGATTGTCAGCTACACGTCAGTTTGACTCCTTGGCTGTCGGATTAGAGTTTATCAAAATCTTTCAAACTAGTTTGCTCTCTCCTTTCTCTCTCTTATCTGATGCGTCTCCGTGAATGGACTTAACATTCCAAGGCGCTCATTAACGTGAACTAATCGGCCAAGTCTGCGTCTGCCTTTTCTGGACTCCCTTTGTTGCCGCCTGCCCAAGTGTACACCTTTAACTGTTTGGCTTTGAGGTTGGGTGGGCAGAGGGTTAAAGTGTCTGGTGCAAGTGGAGACAAAAACAACAGTGGGTACTCAGTCATCCTCTGTGTCTCCATGAAGCAATGTAAGCCTACTGCTAATGTGTTCCCTTTATGTAACCGTACACCTGTTCCTTTGTGTTTATCAGTAACAGCTATTTAAGATCCTGTGTTTAGCTCTTTCATCACTTTATTCTTTTTAATGGATTTGTGTTTTAATTACATGACTTTATTCAAGTCAGTTGCAAATTTGAGGAAGGGGGACTTGCTTGACTAACACTGATAAAAGACTAGAATTGACTTTGATTCAGTGTTCTTGACTTGAGACTTGATTTTGATTTTAGACTACTCAAAAGGACTTAACTATTTTTTACAAAATATTTGCATTTTTCTTGATATAGAGAACATACATTCTGTTTTAGAAACATGATTGGGTGATTTCTAGTGTACTGTGCACAAACCTGGCAACCTACAACGATGCGGCAATCCAGCAGAGGCCAACACACAAGGCAGACATTAGGGGGGAACTTGCTCAAAAATAATACATTTGGAATCACGGATTATGTTGTCAGTGACGATAGGAAGAGGAGAGCAGTGGTATGCAAGCTCTGCAGCTCAAAAATCTGTGACAGGATCCAGAACATCCAACTTCATCCATCACGACAAAACCCAGACAAAGAGGTGCGTGAATGAAAAGGTATGTCTTTATAGCTAAGTTATCAGCTTATTGGCTGGTCGAAGGAAACTCTTGCACATCATCTGAATTTTATATGACTTGACTTATCACTTGCTTGACTTATGGCGGGGACTCGACTTGCTTGATTCTCAACACAGCAGTGTTGCCAACTTAGCGACTTTGTCGCTATATTTAGCGACTTTTCAGACCCCTCTAGCGACTCTTTTTCAAAAAAGCGAAGTGACAAATCTAGCGACTTTTTCTGATGTTATTGAAGACTTCTGGAGACTCTGTTGTGAGAGCACGTATCTTCTTATTCTTCTCAACGGGCAGCGGATGCTACCATGGGCTCCTCTCTCGCCCCAAATCACTCACAGACGGCCCAGTCCTCCCTCCCAGCAGCAGTCAGAGCAGGAGACGTTAACCCCTCCACGTCCAGACTGCAAGTGAATCGCGCATGCGCAGAACTGCCGCTGGCTGATCTATTGCTCTGATCCCGACCTGGTTTACAGTCAGGGCAGGATGTAAATGTAAAATTTTCTTTGTCTAATATAAATCACTGAAAGAAGGTTCATTTGTAGTTCTAAACATATTCAGGGTGTTTTTTCACTCAATTTTTGTCTCTCCCACGACGTTATTCCTCTCTCCTACAGCAGCCATTACAATTACATGCATATGGACAATTATGCAAATTAGGCGATGATGTCATTTAGCGACTTCTAGTGACTTTTAGGACAGCCAATAGCTACTTTTCTTACTGAGGAGTAGGCAACAGTGCAACACAGTAACTTGGGACTTGCTTGAGACTTGGAGGTCAAGACTTGAGACTTGTATGTGTGACTTACTCCCACCTCTGAATAGGCTAATACCCAACGCAATTTCTCAAAGCCCAAGGTAATGTTTTACTCTCCAACCAAAGTCCCAAATCCTAAATGAAGTCAATTTACAAATATATTTACTAAACAGAAAAAAAATCAGCTTATGATGGTTAACACCTTGTACATCTGGAAGTCAACTGCATGTCCATTCATTTCTATGAGAACCTCCATGAGTTCTGATGTGTTTGTTTCTTGTTACGTTTTTTTTTTCTGTCTGCAACTTTTGCAGCAGATTTCGGACAGACTGTAGGCTACACACTGTACAACAGGACGTTAGCATAAAAACAAATACGCTAACAGACTGACAAATATAATACAGCTTTATACAGTTTTTCTAAGTGAAAATTTTGACAGCATTTTTAGCTAGCTAACATTGGCAGCATGCTAGCTGTCTAATATATAAGCCACTTTTTACACTGCCTACTCAAGGTGGAATTTACTCACCTCACTATTCTGTATAAAAGATACTATCGTGGAATGGGGGGACAGAGTTGTCTTGGCTCTGAGCTGGGAACGTAGGTAGTAACAGCACCAAAACGATGTCTGTTTAAACGGAACAGCTGGCAGAACAGGATCATTGGTGACACTAGTGTGACATTTTGACGATGTGTTATGCAGGAGATTTATAAAGCAGCTGCTTGCAGTTAGTGGCTAGCTCAAAGAAAAATAGTGGCCAAAAATGTCCGCAAATTGGGAAAACAATGAGGTCTGGGAGCTCCTTACCATGTGAGCAGAGGATGCAATCAGCCACCATATAACAGGGACGATAACTGATTGTTACTGCCACGTTATGCCATTGTTAATGCTTATAAAGCGCACTAGCGGCGTACTCCATATACTCTAAGGTAATACATACACAAAATAAAACTGTGGAAAAAGGCATAATGTTGGCTAATGTTTGCTTACTTTATTTAACTGTTACATTATGTTTTAGCATTTTATCCCATTATTGTCACTTATGACCACTGTTCCACAAAAATTACATGGTCCTTGCTTGATTGTATTTTACTTGTGGGGATTTTAGCTTGAAAATGGTTTAAATGAGCAGTAATTCATTTTTTTGTCTATCAACAGTTACACTGAAAAAGAAGTGGTGCTTTTTAGTTTTCTGTGAAGTGAACTGAAAAGAGAGAAGGTTTATCTTCTTTTCCTAGAAAAGTATACCATTAAGCCTAAAATGGATAGCAAAAGAAGTTAGCATCAGTTAGCATTTAATGGGTTAAGCCATCGAGGACCTAACCACCGACTTTTCTAGTTTCCAACTTCCACCTGATCCTATCTTTTTGAGCCAAACTTGAGCAGTCTGACCTCTGCCAAAAGGCCGTTGGCACACAGTCTGGCTGGTTGGGCAGAAAAGTTTCTCCTTGTTACCGTTCTGCCTGGCTCGCTCATGTCTTTAGGGCTCTTCCCATGACCATAAAAGGTCCTTCTGTTCAGAGGTCTCAGGGTCATGCTTTCAACGTATGGGGCGATAAGGGATAAGGAGTTCGTCTCCTGGGACTAAACTGGGCGCGAGCAGGATGAAAAAGGAGGGAGTGGTAGGAAAAGAGGAGAAGAAGAGTGGCAAATTATAAACAGTACCACGGTTGGAGGGAAAAAGGGAGGAAATGGCGAGAGAACAAGATAAAGAGAGGGAAGAAAAAGGGTGGGACGGACGAAAGGAAGGAGGCAAGGAAACGGAGAGGAAGGGAGATAAAAGTGTAGAAAGGGGAGCAGGAGAGAAGGAGGAGGATGTATGGGGAGGGAGGTTAGAGAAGAAAAATAGATGAATTAGAAAATTATTGACTGAAAAAGTGTGCAGAGCATGAAAGGAGTGCGAAGGAGAGTTCAGAGGAGAGACAGCGTATACTGTAAGGTGGATAATTATAGCATGTGAGTAAGCAATATTAAGTGGAGGTGACAGAACAAACACATAAATACAGTATGACAAAGCAAGACAAGATGGCTGACGCTGTCTAGGCACATGCTCACACTTCCTTCCCTGGTGTAGTGTATCATTAATTACAAAGCAAACTCAAAGTTGACAACTAAGCCCTTTTAAGGGAAAAACGGCACCATATGAGAGACTTCACTCCTCGCTCTCGGTCAGTTTTAATAGTTTATATATAGCTACATAAATTTAAATGTGTAGTGCAATTCTTTATCTCTCTGTCTCTTTTTCCTTTTTGTCTCACATCAGTTCAGCAGGATCCTTTGCCAGCCGTTCCTGACGCTAAGCCTTGTTGTTGTCTTTTCAAATACCTCTTGTCGCACAGCTGACAAATGGCTAAGATAAGATGACAATTCCCCCTGCGCTTTTATAAATAAACTCCTACCTATCAGACGGGTAGATGGAGCAGGGTTTTACTGTCTGACTCAGCCTCTGTGAGGGCTTTTTATCGTGTGTGTTAACTTAGATTTCATGCTGTTTTTTAACTATTCAATTTTAGAGTTAATCTACAGTAAATCTCTGCTTATATTGTCTTCAACAATCCATGCGATTCTTTGTATGTTTTCCCCGTTGCCCTATCATGGCCACTTTCCCCTCTAAGCTCCCCTCTGATAGCGTTTCATGTCACAGAGCATTAACATATCTGCGTGCCCTTTTCATAGATCCACGCATGAGTACGGACCACACACATGTCCACACCACTGTGCTACAGGCCGGCGTGGCCTCCCTCCGCTTCGCCGTGCTTCTCCAGCAGCACGGCTCCCCACCTACGTCTCCTCATGGAAAAGGTCACGCTGGCCACATGACCTGCTATTTGAAGAGGACCTGGTGGATACCCAAAAGCAGGCCAAGCACAATCCAATTACACCCCAGGGAGATTCGGAGCATTTGCTGAACTCTGCTTGAGTGATATTCTGTTTCTCTTTGGGCGCTTGTAAAGATCCACTTACATGTTTATGGTCAGCCAGGAACTAGAATCAACAGATAGCTCTCGGGGTTCGAGCTCCTGCTGTGTTTGACTGTCACATCCAGGAGAGACAGTTTTTAATATGAGCATGAACGTGATTTTGAGTAGAACTTCCCGCAGAGGAAACAATAAAAGTGTGGATAATCCGTGTTCACTCATTTGTTACAAATCAGGTGCGGTTTCACGGTGAACCTCCAAGGTTGAGGAGGCTGGGCAGGTCTTAAATAAACACGAGTTAGCTTGAGGCGAATTGAAAGCAAGGAGGTTAAAGGTCAAGCTTAGTCGGGTGACTTGGTTAGCTGTGATGCATTCCACGCACCCACAACCTGCACCGCACCGTTATTCCATCTCTTCACTGTGTACTCTCCATTCACACAACACAGGCCTAAGAATAATCAGATATAAATAAATGATTATTTTCAATAGCGATCAACCTGGAAGGAGCAAAGCTGTGCCACTCTTTGCTTGATAAATGACTTAAATGATTAAATGCTAAATAATTAAAACCGGGGCTGCCACTAATGAATATTGTCATTATTGATTAATCTGCGGATTATGTGCTTGATTAATTGTTTGTTCTTATAAAACAGAGAAATTGCCTAAAGCCCAAGGTGACGTCTTTAATTTGTTTTTTCAGACCACTTATCTACGAGCCAAAGATTTTCAATTACTTATAAAACATCAAAAAAAAAAAAAAAAAATTTGCAAATCCTCACATTTTACAAGTTGGAACTGGGCAATGTTTGGTATTTCTGCTTGAAAAATTAGCAAGCGGTTTATTTATTATCTATAAAGCTGCAGATTAAGTTTATATTAATCAGATAATTGATTAATTGATCAAATCACTAACACAAGTAAATAAAGTATTTTTATTAACTTCAGGTGGAGTGGGCTGCATGCAGTGCTGGACCTAGCAGATTTAGCACCCTAGGATACACCCCACCACCCACCCACCCTCCTAAGAAAAAAGTTTTATTATTACCTTTCATATTTATTATATTTATTACAGGCAAGAACATGAGCTAATGAGAAATCAACACAAATAAAAACCTCAGCTAACAAACAAAAAAATACGATATGTGCAATTTTGCACATTTCATTTTCTTGTTTTCTTTTTTCTTTTTCTTTTTTTGTGCTATGCCTCAGAAGGCTTTTGCCTTTAATTGAATGTTTTTTTAATAATAATTTAAAATATAAAAACTAATAATTTTTTGCTCCAATGCTCTCCATGATACGATATTATCACGATAATTAAATCACGATACAATATTATTACGATTTCAAACATTTTACAATATGCTGAGAATTGTGAATTGTGATTGTGATTTTCATTAACATTTTTTTTTAACTGCAAGATTTTGTCCTAAAAGAAAATTTTGTCAACATCTGTTTTATCTATTAAGGTGAAGTTTTACGTTTCAAAAATTTTCTTGCAGCAAAATGTACCTAGTGGACTGAAAAAGCAATTGATGTTATTATTCTAGTAGGCTACCAAAAGTTTCATTTGCATTTCTAATATCAATAATTTATGTAAAATTATTACTTTATTTATTATTTATTGATAAATAATTGATACTTGGTGTCCGTGAATCGATACAATACTGCCATGCAAAATATTGCGATACTATGCTGTATGGATTTTGTCATCCACCACTCCACTCCACTCCACAATAAACTTCACTGCTCTAGTATGTTCTGACTGTTATTATAAGTCACTGATGAAAATATTCAGTTGAAGTGCATTGCCAGGAATACAGACCTTTGGATTATTGTAACCTTATGTTGTAATTTGTTTTGAATGCCCCCCAAAAAAGTAAGATCCATCACTGACTGCATGCATTCTGTCACAATATGTTACCCTCCTGATAACAAGAACACGTCTGGCATTCGTCACTTCACCACAGTCACTATGAATATTCTTCCATTCACTTTCTTCACAACTAAGAATGGACAAAACATTCACAAAAACGCTCTGATGGAACGATCTCACTTTTTAGTCAAATCTAATCCCCTCCAGCTCTCTTGTCCATACAAGGCCTGGAAACCACAGCTGGTGGACACATATCTCTGACATTCACCATGTAGGAGACGGCATGTCACCTCCACTGCGTTGATGGCCGGCCGTCGAGTGCCACAGTTTGTGAAAGCATCCAGAACACCTGATAATACAGCTTATCAAACCAGCCCACCAGATTAGATGCTGAAACCTGCATACCTTGTCTGTAACAAGACCATGTTTGGTGAGCACTGGTCCACAGTAGATAAACATTAAGCATCATCAAGCTTTGGTGTACAGTGATGATGGCGTGCGAGGTTGAGCAATGAAGCAGGCATGAGAAGCCAGGCTCGCTACGGCGCTTTACTGGTGCGAATCAGTGATCCATTGAGTCGCATACTACACCGCGCAAGAGGGGGGGAATGCCACTGTTGTTCAGCATGTGAGAGTCATACCAGAGAGGCTGTTAAACTTTGGCTCTCATAAGGTCATAGTTTATGGTTACTTTAGTGTTGTTAAGCACAAAGCTGTTACATTCAGTGCTTTTGTGAACTTTGTGAGTGTCTCTGTGCAGATCGGGATGGGAGAAGTGTCAAAAAACTCAAACACAACAGGTGAAAATGTCAAAGTAGTCACATGATCATCCCTAAAACAGTGTTTATCATACTTAGATTCAACTCTACTTCTCTGACCACAAACTCATGAATCATGCCTGTATGTATGTGTGAGTGTGTGTGTGGTACAGGATGCCCAGAACACGCTGCTCCCCTGCATGCAACACACATCATTACACAAAAGATAAAGTGGTGCTGTCTACCCTTACGTTAATTCACCCAAGTAAATTTAAGTCCCTGCCGGTCTGGATGGCTTCCAAACATTTCCACAACCATTAGATTCCTCTGGCCATTACTCTCTCTGTCTCTCCGTCTGCCTTTTACACAATGCAAGAGACGACTCTCGTCTGGTCCCCCTGCACGTGGACGTCACAGAATTACAAACTTGTTTTAGTGGGACTCTCGTCTAGTACTGTCATGAAAAATACGCTATCGACTTATAGAGTTCAGCAAAAATTATCAAGGTCTTGTATCGTACGATGTTGCCCTTGTGTTTACATGCTAATTGTTTACTTAAGAATGTCACCATTTTAGCCAACGAGACACCAGAACATTTGAAGACCTGAATGAACAGACAAAAAAAAAATATATGCTGAGACATGTTTTGCTGTCATTTATTTATATTTTATTTATTTAGGATATTTAATTTAATTTAATGTATGAATATTTTTTAGAATTAAAAGTTCATTGCTCTTTAAAAGGGTGTACTTGCATTATTATGCTATTATATTACCAGTACATCAGTGGCATAAAATGGTCTTAAAATGACAATAGCATCGTTTATCGCAATTATTTCTGGGACGATATATCATCCACCAAAAGTAGTTATCGTGACAAGCCTTTTCGGAGAGCAACTAATAATTATTCTTTATTATTCTTGTCTAATTATTAGTGATTAATCCTTCTCAGGATCATGCAATAAATTGTTTGGTGTATCAAATGTGAGAAAACATGACCGAAATGTTAAATAGATTTTCAGAATAGTTGAGAGTTGACAGATAATTTTACGACTATCAACTGACTGATTAACGGACAAATTGTTTCAGCTAATGAGCAATGTATGAGCTGATAACTAAAAAAGAATATATATTTTTTGTAATGTTTGTTGTTAAAAATGACAAGAAACTATCCCATTTTCCAGCTGAAACAAAGACGATAAGTTGTGTTGTGTTGAAACATTTATTTATTTATTTATTTCTAATAACTGATTAACTGAAAATAATCACTATAAATTGTAGGGGTGTAGGGGAATCGATACAGCATAGTATCGTAATATTCTTGCGTGGCAATATCATATCGCCACACAGTGCCAAGTATCGGATTTTTTTATTATATAAATTATTAATATTACAAATAAATATTAAACTTTAAGTAGCCTGCTAGAATAGTATAATCAATTGCTTTTTCAGTACACATTTTGCTGCTGCAAAAAAGTGGCTGATGTAAGATGAACAGACTGAAAACTTTATCAGATGTTGACAAAGTTTTTCTTTGGGGACATAATTTACAGTTGAATAAAGGTAATAATTTATAATGTATCGCAATATATTTTATTGCAATACTCAGCATATTATAACATATTCAAAATTGCAGTAATATTATATCGTGACTTAAGTATCGTGGATCTTCTGGTGATTCCACCCCTAATAAAGTGTTTATAGGCTAAATGTTGGTTCCACCTTCTGATATGCAAGAACTTGCTTTTTTTTCTATTTTATAAGACTCTTAATCAATTATCTTTTCATTTTTTAGTGTTGCTCTGAGAACTTATGACCAGCATATTTTCCAGCCTTTTATAGATAAAATGTTTTTCAACTGACTGACAAAATAATGAATAGATTATTTGTTAATGTTGACGCTAATCATTAGTTTCAGCCCTAGGGTCATGTACTGGTGCATACAAAGGCTCTGAAACACAACCACAGCAGCACCGTATTGAGCACATAAGGTCACAAGGTGAATAAACTGAAACTCCCCATCCAGCTTCCAAGAAGTGAGCCCTCTGTACCTCGTCTGCGTGGTGCTCCAGTAACTCCCCGCATCCATAGTAACCTCAGCAGTGGACCAAATATGGAATTACATCAGACTGTTTGGCTATTCAGTTACAAAGTGACGAGCAGTACACTGAGCCTTAATCAAATTGCTCCAAGAGAAATATCTGATATAATCCGATATACCTTTCTTACATCACTTGGCTGCGGATGCGCGGAGCTCTGAAACAACAAGTCTGTCGTCTGAGCTGAGATACTCCCGTGCCAAGGAAAATCACCCCATGCAAAGAGCACCACTACAAACTTATTTGCAGAGAAGGCGATATTACGGATGGAGATTGTGCAATGTTTACAGAGGACAAGAGGAAGAAAGTGGGCTTTTATCCAGCATGTTGGAGAGACAATACATTTTCACCAGAGAGTAAATGAATTACCTCACAAAAAAACATTATTCTGGTGTGTTAAGATGTAATTAAAGTCATATCTGCTAGAGAGGCTACTCTTGCTTGACTGTACTGCAGTGGGGTCTGGGTTACAAAGAGTTATTGCGTACATGTTGCAGCAGCAGTTGTTTGAACTTCAATTGCTCCCTCAGCTTCAGTGAAAACTAATTCGCTCCCCGGCTCTGAATTCCCTTTACTACTGCTTTTCAGTTTTGTGTGAAGTCTGGCTTCATGGTACAGTAAGCCAGAGACTGGCAACACTTCACTCTGTTGTCAGGTTATCATTATCTAACCTACAATATAGTCCAGAGTTAGTCAGGAAGTGCTTATTAGTGATTCATCAATTATCAAGTCCTGCCTTGTTCCTCACTTTCACATGGGTGTGTGTTGGGTATTTGATGTACTTTACTATATAGGGCTTAAAAAATAAATATATATATGCAGTATGAGTAATGTGGCATTAAAGGTGGTATATGTCTAAAAAAAATGAGGAAAATATATATATGACAGGTGCACAGTGTTGTGACACAGGGAAAAGCAGATAATACATGTTATGAGCACCATGCAGGAGGTCTAATAATTAAACAGTTGCAACTTTTACAAGCTAAAACTCGGACTTTCTTTCACACATTATAATAATTATATAATAACACTATAGGAGCTAAGGTGTGGTGGTAAAACGAAGCTCTTAGCATTAGCATGGCTTTCTGAAGGTATCGTTACGGGTCATGGACCGACCTATTACATTAAACCAGCAGGTAGGTGCTCGCGCGCGGCTACGTACCTCCTCTTCGTGGTTGGTGAATTCACTCTGCTCGTTTTCCTTCTCGATTTTGTTGTTATTCATTCTGAGCCGGACTCTTTTCTCACTTTCACTCGGACTGTCTCTTCCTCTGCTTGTCCTCTTCGTCTTTCTGTTTCGCTCTCCAGCCGGGACCCAAATGTTTAAAAAAGCACCCTCCGACAGACAACAGTCCGCGTGCGGCCGCTGTCCTACTGACCCGAGCTTCCCACTACTTTGGCGACATCAATGATAAGTAAAGATTTTTTTCTTTTTTTTTTTAAAGAGGGGAAAAAGTGAGCAGTGAGTGGTGTCGTATGTACTGTCAGATATTCCTCAGCATTCCCTGGAAAGCTTCTCCGGAGGCTCTTGTTGCTGTTCCCCAAATGAAACACGGTAAATGTTGAGTGGACTGCGCCGCAGGCAAACTTCTCTCCCCATCTCCGCGTGAGGGAGGAGGGATGGAGGGAGGGGTTTAGGGTGGGGTGAAGGGTGGGATGCACCGTCTGCTGGCTTTATCAAGTTTTATCAAGTGCTGGGAGAGCAGCGGTGGAAAAATCAGTGCCAATCACTGATCGCCTTGTAAGACCAGCTGGATGTTATTTTAGTCGCTGCAACATTCCTGCAATATTATTACACTGTGCTGTGTTATTGTTCCCATACATAGACTTAAGGTAAAGCATACCCCATTTTCATTTTATATACACTAATTTTCAAGTCATACCATATGACACCTTAGGCACTAACTTTTTTAGGTTTATATGCCAGATACTTATGTAAAGTTAGTTCAGGTCTACATCCAGGATTTTAGAAACACAGATATTAGAGCCTGACCGATACTGGACTTCTGGGGCTGATGCCGATATTAGTGAGTAACACTCCTGAATATGTCGATATATAACATGAACATCTCGGCACAGCAGAGATTTGCATGTTGTCAGAATAAAACAAAAATGAATTCATCTCAGTTTTAATAACTTTTACTGTTGCGTGAACAGTTGTTGTTTTCTAGAACTTACCATTCTTCTACACCTGCACTGAGAAGTGGCGAAATGTTATGTATTTTCCTCTTTTCATCCACGATAGATTGATGGATAGATTTATGTAGATACCTGTCTCTCCAGCCACATCAGGGGAAGGATAGGTATCCATCCATCTGTTAGTCTATCATCCATATTCAGTGGTTGGACCGATAGATGTGCACAGATTGGGTAACCTAGATCCACATGTCAAAATATGAGTGTTGAATCTATGAATATTGATAAGACTGTAAAACTGTGTTCCAAAAAGATACCTGACAAATCTAAAATACAAAGTACATCTCATTTAATTAAGTGCAAAAATAGAGAACATGCACTATAGACAGCTTAGCTGTTACACCATGTTACAACTAACCCCGCTGTGTGGACATTGTATCAAGCCTAGCTAACACTTGCTGGGAGTTGATTACATAGATCAAAATGGTGCCAGGCAACAAGACAGTTATGAAGATGACATACGACTGGATTCTGTGACTTACACAGACAGCCAAGTAACCAAAAAACAATTATGACAAAGAAATTTACTTAAATCAAAAACACACTGTTACTGAACTCAGCTGAAACCCGTCCAATCTCTTGAATTTCGCAGGTCACTGTTTGGCGGTATTGTGGTCACCTGGCCAGAAGCACAAAAGGATTGATCCTGATGATTTTATAGGTATAGACAAAAACTCTTGTGACATATGTAATGCAGTTTAACAATAAACTTTACTGTTAAAAATGACATCAGTGCATTATAACAGTAAACTTCATTGGTGTTTAATAATTATAAATTATCCCAAACATTTTTTTTCTGCATTACGTTGTGTAAAAAAATAAAGTTTTACTAACAGTGCATAGTGGACAACATATACGCAAATACTGACATATGTGTGGCCAATTTCGGATTTTATCATGACGTATATCAGTCAGACTCTAAACAAGCTCATGAGTCCTACAAGTCAACCCCAGACAAAGACGTCTGATTGGACACCGAAATAAAACCTCCTATCCATACGCTATTGTTATTTGGATTTTGATATTCTATCTATTCAGTTTAGTTTTAGTTTATTTTCTGAATTAATGTCTAACCACCTCTATGTGGTCAGGAGTAAAATTGTGATGGACATAGCATGTAGTGGCGGCATGGTGGTTTGCATGTTCTCCCCGTGTCGGGTACTCCGGTTTCCTCCCGCAGTCCAAAGACATGCAGGTTAATTGGTGACTCTAAATTGTCCGTAGGTGTGAATGTGAGTGTGAATGGTTGTCTGTCTCTATGTGTCAGCCCTGTGATAGTCTGGTGACCTGTCCAGGGTGTACCCTGCCTCTCGCCCAATGTCAGCTGGGATAGGCTCCAGCCCCCCTGTGACCCCTACCAAGATAAGTGGTTACAGAAAAATGAATGAAGAGCACAGAAAAACTTTATGTATTTATTCATTTTTTCACTTACAAGTTGTGAATTACTATTTATTATTTTAGTGTTGTTTTTTAGACATTGGCAGCATTTCCACCACTAAAACTGGGTATTTAAAGTCAAAACATGATTTTTTTCCAAACCATACCTAAGTGTTGTTGTGTGCCTAAATATAACCACACGCTAACCACACCTTATTGAAACATTTAAAAATGTAAGGTGTCAACGTATCTGCTACATAATAATGTACAAATGTCACATATCAGTGGTTTGCATAAATGTACAATGTCAACATTTACTCAAGCAAATGGGTAGCTACCTGCCACATGGAAAGCAGCTAGTAGCTCAACGTGGTGCAATGTGTCTCTTCCCTTTGCTTGAGATTCTTGTTTTTAATGCAAACAAACACCATAGGGTTAATACACTGCCTTTCATACATTATTACCTGATAGGTTAGTCGACTTATAGACGAAGTAAAAGTTCTACCTGATTAGAAACAGGTAACACCTAACACATGACTCACACTGTAATTTAAGAGTCATTTTTGATTACATTGTTTAAATGTTTGTATTTTCCCAGGTACTTTCCAGGGAACAATCCAGACATGGCTTTGCTTTGGAAATCTGCCACTCACCTGTACTTGAGGAGTCACTCATAACATAAACTCTTAACCTTAAAGCTGCAATACATGCATCAGTTTCGGTCATAAATCTGGTGTCACGAGATGTCACATTACCCTGCACGCTCAGGACTATTATCTGTTTCTGTCTCAACCCCTTGAAATGTCGCCCTCAGCATAACTCATCATCTGTAAATACATACACAGCAGTAGACAATTATCTACCCGGCTGTTTAATAAATTTCACGTGGCTGCTGGTATGTCACTTCAAGGCCCCTGAGTCGTTTTGTGGTTTCAAGGAGATATTTCTCCTCACATGACACTGTTGCATCTTATTTCTGTCCACCTTTACAAAAGGAGGCTGTGCACGTCAAGAGTTACTGAAGACTACCTGTATGTTGCTCAAGATTTGTATATGATAACAAGCTGCTCTAATCCATTGTCAGCTCACCCAAGACTATTTGATTTATGACCTTTGAGTGGGGAAACAGCCAGGCCCCGGAGCCATGGAAGTGATGTCTCAACAACAGAGATGAGCAAACACTCTAAAGTTTACTGGCACACCTATTATTGTCTACAGTGCAGGGTTTAAAACAGCCTTAAAAGCAGCGATCAGGTGACAAGGCAGCCTTGAACGCTCCCCCCACGTTTCAAAACATTTATTTTGAGCAACTGCCTCACTTTGTATTTTCGCGATGAGAAGTTCAAGAGCTGACAGTAGCTCGGCAGTGGAGACTTTGACTATATGTTGCGTGACATTTATTGCACGGGACAGACGCTCGCATTTTGTGACAGCCAGTGCAGAAAACAGAGCGAGTCATTTTTGCTGAACTTGCACCCCAAAAGCAACAAAGGAAGGAAAAACAGTCATCGCGGATCGGACATAGAGATTTCTGCTCTTTCCCCTTCCAGATCATGTCTATATCAATTACACTGTATGTGAAGCATACACAATGAAGAAGGGACATGGCAGACTCTTATATGCTGATGAGAAGCAGTTCGGGATGAGGAAAGAGGGAGGAGGGTCTTGGAGTCTTCGAAGCAGATAAAAATGGAAATGTTCCCCTTGCTGCTCAACACCCCTGTATCAAAGCTTCCTGCTGGAGTCTGGGGAGCAAGGAGGGGGAGGAGAGGTAGGAAGGAGGAGGAGAGGATAGGAGTCGGGGGGGAGAGAGAGGGGGGAGATGTCCCAGCTGTGTTTGACAGGTCTCAGGGCTGAGCTGTGTGGTCTGATGCTCTGAGAAGGGAGGGTGCCCCCCCACCACCAAAACGCACACACACACACACACACACACACACACAGAGGAGGGGGGGGGAGAAAGAGGAGAAGCTAGGAGACAGTCTGGTCACGGTGTCCTGGGTAACATGTCAGCGAGCTTTGACACAAGCCAGCCTTACATGAAGATATTGTGTTATCAACAGACAGCTAGTTTAAGAAGATGCAACAATGTCGGCTAAACTGGTTGGGGAAGCTATTTTAGTTTTGAATTAACTATATTTAACACACTAGAAAGAAATACGCCTCTTTGCTTTCTTGCTAAGAGAAAGATGTACACCAAGCTCATGCCTGTTCACTAAATATGAAGCTACAGCCAGCATTTCGTTAGCTTAGCTCATCATAAAGATAAGCTGGCCTCTCTCCAAAGGTAAAAAAAAAATCCACCTATCAGCATCTGTAAAGCTTAACATGTTACATAACCGTATTGGCACAAATATAAGATGGGAAATATTAGATGACCTCACCTTTTCCAACAGCTGCTTTTGAGATAGACTTCTTGAAGCTGGTAAACACTTTTAGACTGGTCCTACTGGGAAATATTGTCCAAACCTCTGGGGCTGAAAAATGAAGCTAGCGCCAAAGTGCCTATAACTGCAGTTCCTCAAATGGCCACTTGAGGCTGGCTTTAGAAGCGAGTCAGTCCCCGTTGCACCTCATGTTAGAATACCCAACATTAGAGCATATATTTTATGGTCACTTCTGGCTCTAAGAATCCAAGATGGCGATGCTCAAAAGACTTCTTGAAGATAGTAAACACTTTTAGACTGGTCCTACTGCGAAATATTCTCCAAGATCCCATCAGTTCAAACCAAGCGGAAACCCCTGGGGCTGAAAAACAAAACCCTCACGGAAGTGCCTATTACTGCAGTTCCTCAAATGGCCACTTGAGGCTGGCTTTAGAAGCGAGTCAATCCCCATTGCCCCTCATGTTAAAATGCCCAACACTGGAGCATTATACTTTCTGGTCGCACGTGGCTCCAAAAATCCAAGATGGCAATGTCCAAAATGTCGCACTGAAACTTAAAATTTGTGTATTTTGTGTATTGGTTCAAACTCACACTCTCCTAAGCTGATGTTGGACAATTTCAACTTATCTTTACTTGTCTGGAGTATAATTATTCCAAAACACATTAAATTAGCCAACAAAAACTCTTGTATAGGTCACAATTGGCTTATTAAACTCTTTTCGACTGACTAACTCTAACAGACTAGTAAGCAGAAACAAAGAACTCCCCCACTAGTGTTACCAAGTGGTATTACTGTTAAATTGCTTTCTGTTTTTCTACCAGCAGGACAAAAGTGTGAATTTTTTCATTCAATTTTACTCTATAATGGAAACATAAAAGCGGCATGAAATGGTGCCAACTGTCAGTCTGACTGGATCACCAGTCGGCCTTCAGTTTCCTGGGAGAGTTCGTATTTGGGCAGACTGAATTGCAAAGTGAAAGCGAGGTTTATAGGGAACCAACCTATACGCAGATGGTGTCATTATTCTATAGTTATTACATTGTACAATCAACATTTACGTTATAGTGATTAGTTAAAGCAAAAAACGTGCCTATCACTAATATAAAGAGCTTGCTAGCTTTGCCTAGCATAGGCTGTTCTCACAAACTGAAGTTCATACATATCCTATGAATTTTGAAAGGCTGCAATCATGTGACCAACGTGCTGATGGGAGTAAATAAGGAAGCAATCTCAAGTGGTCTTGTAAGGAGACAGGTTGGGGTGGTGGTTGGGTCACAAAAACTTGGACTTTTCCCTGGAGTCGTGTGTTCGGAACTGTGCAACCTTTGAGTGAACTTTGAGTCATTTCAAGGTGCGTCCTCACCATGTGTCTTTCCCCAAACCTGACCACAGTAATTTTACTTGCCTAACTTTATGTTAATTATGTAACATTAAGGACGTAACAACATTTGTAGGGCGCCTCTGTAAATGGGAAATAAACAAAGTGGCTCAGACCAAACTACACCATTCCAGCCAATCAGCAAGGGGGCATTCATACTCATGCTCAAGACAGGGAAAAGGCTTTTCATATCTAAAGAGAAAAGCAGTGAAAATGAGAGAGACGATGAAATGGAGCTTCCGAAGGAGCACTGACAGGAAGGATGAATTTGTTTGTGTGTTAAATTCAAATATCAACAGTCTTTCTCAAGAATCGCTGACTCAATCTTTAAGGCATTAACAACCCATAATGCAACACTTTGTTACCTCTCTCAGTGACAGCTTACTGGCTCCGAACCATAGTTGAGAACATGTTGGCTTTTTAACATTTATTTTAGCTTAGCTCATTATTAGCTGGAAACTAGCTTCTAGAAGGAAGTATGGCGAGGCGTTGGGGTGCCATTCACCAACAATGGCTTTATTGCAGTCTTCACAACAAAACAACAAACATGGCTTCCTCATGAGGTTTAACAGTAGAAGTGAGCTTATCTAGACACTTAATTCTGCTGACTATCATCACTCTTGGTTACCCACAAGGCCACCACCCTTAAAGGGGGAAAAGGGTTAGCTGGTAACAACTCTGTAGAAGTTAATTCCCAGAGTTAAAAAGTTTTGTATTGGTGCCAGTATGGTATCTTGTTTGTTTAATTTGTTCAAAAACTGAAATGTTAAGAATTTCTTCAAATATTGTTCAGGTAGGTTCTTGAATGTGGATTTTTAGTTTCCTTTTAAACTTATGTTTCCAGCCTTTATGCTAAGCTCAGATAACTGGCAGCTGGTTATAGTTTCACTTTTGGCATAATGTTACAGACATGAAAGTGGTATCAATCTTCTCATCTAACTCTCAGCAAGAAAGCAAATAAGCATATTTTCCTAAATGTCAAAGCATTGCTTTGAGAGATCTTTTGTTGCACGGATAACAAACATTTCAACTGTATCTGCTGACACAAAGGTAGGATTGAAGATTGAGACACAAATCAGATTATCCAATATCGTCTTCCGGATCACTGACTCATAGCTAAAAGGCCAGCTTGATATGAGCACCAAAACAAGAATCTATCATGACACAATGCCGATGTATTGACCGGTGGTGGATCCCTGAGGGAGCTCCCCTGTGGTTCTTGCAATCCGCTCGGTTGGTAGTCAGATGACTCAAAGATGTCTTGCCTCTTCTGCCTTTCACGCTTTCTTTGCATTCCTGCAACTCAGTATCAAAGCAAACTTCTCATCATTGCTCTCCACGGTTACTAACTTCCTCCAAAACAACCACAAGGAGAAAAAAAGGAGAGGGAGAACAATGTTGCAATCCATAGAGGTCATCTGTAAAAACAAGCAGGCCTGTCTGTGGACCTGACAGCAGCTCTGGGTTTGGCAGTGCAACACACTTCACCCTTTTGAGTGATGTGGGGTAAGTGGCTCTCGTTGGGCTTAGAGCCAGGCCATTCCATTCCTTTGACTTACTGATACACAGCGTTCCTCCCTTATGCTTAGTGGCCCTTGATCTTACTCTAAGATCACCAACGAGCAATTTGTGGTCAGATTGACCCACCCTAATTGGCCGTGAGAGGATTGGTGCTTTGTTTCAGTTTGTTTCAGTATTTGTCAGTGGCTTCTTCACAACCAAAGTCTTGTTTACTCAACCTCTGTGTGGAATAAAAATCCTGTTAAAAGACATTACCAGTACTTTTTGAAGTTTCTTTTTAATTTCCTAGGTTGTTCTCTTTCCTTTCTGTCCTTTCAAGTGGTGACTGTTCAGTCTGCAGTCTCTGTTGTCTTGGATACCATTTGCTGCAATAAATACTTCTACATTTTAACAAGGCTACAAGTTTACAGCAGTGCTAGCAGCTCTATGAGGCTGTACTGATACTCTGTGGTACTTTAAGATAAATGCTAATGTCAGCATGCTAACATTCTTACAATGACAGTGCTAACATGCTGACGTTTATCAGGTAAAAGGTCACTGTCTTAGTTTTAGCTTGCCAACATTTGCTAATAAGCACTAAATGCAGAGTGTAGCTGAGGTTAACTGGAATGTCAGTTTTGCAGGTATTTGGTCCATATATGAAAGTTTGGGCAAATTTTTGACCTGATGATGATGCTAGATAAGGAATCAAGGCCTCACCAAAGTTAACACTAAATATCCTGAGGAGAGCACGGATGTCTAAAACAATTTTTATGGCAATCTAACAGTTTTTGAGACATTTCATTTAAAACCACAAATGTCAACCTCATGGTGGCACTAGAGAAAAAGTCAGGGGATCACCAAAGCTATTAGGAGTCTTCCTCTGGGGAACATGAATGTCCACATTGGCTTGGGCAGATCCATCAAGTAAACATTGAAACATTTTACTGCGTAGGTGAAAACTTTGACCTGCTAGTGACACTAGAGGAAATGCTAGGGTATCACCAAAGCTATTATGGTCCATCCTCTGGGGAACGTGAATGGTCATAAATGTTTGTGGAGATCCATTAAGTAAATGTTGATATATTTTATTGCATAAGTGAAAACTTTGACCTGCTAGTGGTGCCAGAGGTAATGTTAAGATATCACTAAAACTATTCCGATTTATTCTCTGGGGAACATGAATGTCCATGAATGTTTGTGTAGATTCATCAAATAAATGTTGAAACATTTTACTGCATAAGTGATTTTTTTTTTTACCTGCTAGTGGCACTAGAGGAAATGTTAGGGCATCACCAAAGCTATTAGCATTCATCCTCTGGAGAACATGAATGTCAAGAAATGTTTGTGCAAATTCATCAAGTAAATGTTGATACATTTTACTGCATAGGTGAAAACTTTGACCTGTCTAGTGACACTAGAGGAAATGCTAGGGTATCACCAAAGCTATTAGGGTCCATCCTCTGGGGAACATGAATGTCTTTAGAAAATTTCCTAGCAACAAATACAAAAGTTATGAGACATTAAACTAACCTGAGCAAAAAATGACACTGTCATGGTGGCACCAGAGAAGATTTCAGGGGTCACCAAAGTCAGTAGTCTTCATCCTCTGAGGACCATGATTGTTATTATCATGGTTAAATTCAAAGCATTTCATACAGTAGTTGTTAAGATATTTAAGTCTGGACCAAAGTAGCTAAACATGTGAGCTAAAGCACACGTCTTAATTTAGTTTAGTTAATAAAGTGTCTTTATGTCAGTCCACACATTATGTTATGCTCTGCTTACTGTCAGTCACCAAACACCAGCAGGAAGATATGCAGGCCTCTGCCAGGAAATAATCCCTGAAGAACGTGTTACCTTACAAACTTTAGGGTCCTTTTCTCTGGTTTGTCTTTGTTAGCTGAAGAAGTGGAAAAGCAAATGTGAAAAGTGTTAGGCTGATATTTCCAGAAGGCCAAAAAGTTCAAATTGATGAGGCAGGTGTCTGGAAAAAATGTTGCTTTGAGTAAAATCGTCTTTATCACTTGCTGTTGTTGGACTGGCTAAGAGAAAGTGAATGCGAGAATGCTGCTGTGATTAACTAGGTTGCATTACTGAGTAGTGAGGTAGAACGTGCGTTTGTCCTCAAGGGCATGGCTGGAGTCGTCAGGTGCGGCCGCGTGTTAAATCTGACAAGCCACGAGGAGGAAACCTGCTCTTAGCAGAGACAAGAGCTCGACTCGTAAACCCACCTTTCTGCCTTCCTGTATATGGAAAGACCTGCACTTGTGTCAAAGTACAGTGACACAAGAAACAAGTTTGTGTCATTAGACTGTCCTACAAGCTTTCACGGTTCAGCGGGCGGAGGAAAGGTTGAGTAGAGAGCAGAGACCACGCTAAGTATGTCTCCTAGGCTTGAATTCCCAGATGTTGACACAGGTCTATGTAATGGGCTGTAATGTTCCTTCTGAACACTGTTGAGTGGTCCTAAAATGTCTTAAAGCAGGTCAGAGGGAAGTACGTAAAGTTATATCTTCTCTTTTGTTGTGCAGTAGAACCAATAAAAGGTTAAACTAAAACCCTGATGTCTTTGTCTTTCCCACCGCCTTTTATCTTTATTGATCAATGTGTGTGTGTAAAAAAAAAAAAAAAAGTGTTTGCTTTCTGCAGTTCGCTTCGAGCTGCAGAACCCTGTGTACTGACTTTTACTTACAGTGAATTTAAATCTTCTATTCTCATTTGGGGGGGGGGGGGGGGGGGGCAGAATATTAGAAACGCCTTTTTGATACTATAAGTACATTTAGCTTTAACTTTGCCTTTGTATTACCTTTAACAGCTGCAGTATATAGGTTTTCATTTCTTACTAGATTCATTTTGTATTTGTTATATTTATAAACTTGACATCATTGTCCTCTTCATCACTGATCTTGCTATGGTCACTGTAATGTTATCATTTTTTTTGTTATTGGCACCATTCTTATTCTCACGATCACCATTTGCCTTAATACGCTTATTGCAATTTTCCTTGGCCTGATAGAATCCCAAATCTCTGGGAACTCCAAGAGTGTAATAGCTACATTTACTGGGGTCATGGGTGGATTATAAGACAATAGGCCCCTGGGCACAGATCTGCAGAGGGCCCCACCACCTCCCATACATGGCAGACACACAGATTTTGTGGTGGTTTTGTTGTTATGCATGTTTTAGTTGTTTTCTGTCTCATTATAGTTGTTGTGTGTCTCCTTGCGGTTGGTTTGTGTCTCTTTGTGGTTATTTTGTGTCTCTTTGTGGTCATTGTGTGTCTCCTTGCGGTTGGTTTGTGTCTCTTTGTGGTTATTTTGTGTCTCTTTGTGGTCATTGTGTGTCTCCTTGCGGTTGGTTTGTGTCTCTTTGTGGTTATTTTGTGTCTCTTTGTGGTCATTGTGTGTCTCCTTGCGGTTGGTTTGTGTCTCTTTGTGGTTATTTTGTGTCTCTTTGTGGTCATTGTGTGTCTCCTTGCGGTTGGTTTGTGTCTCTTTGTGGTTATTTTGTGTCTCTTTGTGGTCATTGTGTGTCTCCTTGCGGTTGGTTTGTGTCTCTTTGTGGTTATTTTGTGTCTCTTTGTGGTCATTGTGTGTCTCCTTGCGGTTGGTTTGTGTCTCTTTGTGGTTATTTTGTGTCTCTTTGTGGTCATTGTGTGTCTCCTTGCGGTTGGTTTGTGTCTCTTTGTGGTTATTTTGTGTCTCTTTGTGGTCATTGTGTGTCTCCTTGCGGTTGGTTTGTGTCTCTTTGTGGTTATTTTGTATCTCTTTGTGGTCATTGCGTATCTCCTTGTGGTTGTTTTGTGACTCTATGTGGTCATTTTGTGTCTCTTTGTGGTAATTTTGTGTCTCCATATGGTTGTTATGTGTCTCTTTGTGGTAATTTTGTGTCTCCTTGTGGTTGTTTTGTGCCTCCATGTGGTTGTTTCGTGTTTCTTTGTGGTAATTTTTTTTGTCTCCTTGTGGTTGTTTTGTGTCTCTTTGTGCTCATTTAATGTCTCCTTGTGATTGTTTTGTGTCTCTTTGTGGTAATTTTGTGTCTCCTTGTGGTTGTTTTGTGTCTCTTTGTGATTGTTTTGTGTCTCTTTGTGCTCATTTGATGTCTCCTTGTGATTGTTTTGTGTCTCTTTGTGGTAATTTTGTGTCTCTTTGTAGTCATTTGATGTCTCCTTGTGGTTGTTTTGTGTCGTTTTTTTTTTAGTCGTTTGGATCTCTGAGGTAATTTCCTTTTTTTAGTTGTATTGTGTCACTTTGGTGTCATTTTCCCTTTCCTTGTGGTTGTTTTGTGTCTTTTTGTAGTTACTTGGTTACTCTTTGTGGTTGTTTTGCCCATTTTTATAGTTATTTTTGTGTCTCTTTGTGGTCGGTATGTGTTAATTTGAGTGACACTTTGCAATGCCTCCCTGGGTCTGGTTGGGCTCCTGGGCCTGTGCCCGTTTGGTCTGTTCAAGTAATCCATCTATAGTGGCTGTTTCAACATACCAAGGTTCCTGGGTCTGTAAGGTGTCTCGGTTTTGACTTGTGTTCCTGTTCCTTTTGTGAAGATCCACAGTATTCACACGAGGCAGGGAAAAAGTTGAATGAGGTTTATTAAGAGTACAAAAAGAGAGAGAGAAAAAAGGCCGGCCCTAAACCGACTTGATGTCCTATTTTTATGTATTCTCACTGCATTACTGATTATTATTCAGTTTAACACACAAAGTTAATAGGATTCATCCTCTGGGGAGTATCTGTATCAGTTTTAATGGTGATCCTTCAAAGACTTGCTGAGATACATTTTAATCTGAACCAAAATGACCAACATTGCCATCCACGCAGCCATGCCACTACCGTGGTTAAAAAGGCATGACATCCAGTGTTTCAGTGTCCCTGTTGTGATGAAATTAATAATTTCTGTAGGATTGCAATGGAAATCACTGCGGCCTATAGGTCACATTTCACTTTTTAAAGGTGGAGTGGACCTGGAGGCAAAGGTCAGCTGTCAGAAAGCCTTTATCCTCTCAAACCAACTGGTGGCCTGTTTGACCATGACTGACTGTGGTGGACTACACCCAGATTTGAACTGCGTGTCCTGCTGAAAACACAGACCATAACACTGCATCAAAGAGTGCCAGGTGATGTTCTTTTTACCCTTTCTTTAAAATATATAGTCGTAGTTTGGTGTGTCTGCGCATGGTGGAGAAATGTGTGTGTTGCATTTCCTCCTCAGTATCCAGCGCTGTATTACAAACTAAAATCTCATGCTTCTCTCTTTGTTTATGATATGATATTATTGACTCTTCAGAGAATGCTGCATATTGTAGCAGAAGCCAAATATTGATGTAAGATAATCCTGTGAAAAGAAAAGCAAATACCACTGCGATGTACAAAAGTTTCCTTTAACTCGCGAGTGGGAGCTGGATAATTCGGTTTCACAACAGTACAGTAAGGGAGAGGTATAAATAACTGTGTCCAAATATAGAACAACATTTGAACTTCCTCTCATGAGTTGCTATCATCATAGCCATTTTGCCTCTCTAAAAAACCCACCGCAGATTAAAAGGCCACACTTGCCCCCCATGAGGCCCTTGTCACTCTGCACATCCGTGCAACTGTGCCCAGCATCTGTCTTCCTTGTCATATTAAAGTAAACTGACGCCTTGGCAACACCCCAAAATAAAAATGATGGTAGTGGGGGGAAAAAAAAAAACACAAAGTGAGAACAGAAAGGAGCCTAGACGTGGCCCCGGCTGCACTCCGCCGCTGAAATAATTAGCCCCTGGTTGATGTGGACTCCTCATGGGACTCCACCGTGACATGTTTAAATGAGTATTGGCAGAGTGCGACACCAGCTGTGAGCCTCCTATGGGGAGCTGCTGTACTGTGCAGCGCCCTGCCCACTGAGCGCAACACAAAGCCTTTAAACTCTGACGAGCAACAGCAGCAGCGGCGACTGCAGCGGCCTTGAGCTTGTTTTACAGCTCCAAGGGTTTAAAGGAAACAACTGTAAAATGTGACATCTGAACTTTATCATGCCAGGTGTGTCAGGCGGGGATGTGCTCCTGGATCTCCAACCGGACACACGTCTATCTGCACCCAAATCCTCGAGGCTGTGTGGCACAGATGGGAGCACCACACAAGGGGCTCAGACACAAAGAGGGGGGTATGAGGCATTATTCAGACTCGTGCTGCAGCAGAAATGCATGTTGCAACCACACCCCTATCAATTACAATAAACCAGGCGTGTGGAATTCCCACTGTACCCTGGCACCAGTGTGGCAACGCCTGTTGGGAGGGCACAGGACTGGCAACCACCGAATCCAGGATGGGGATTACCACACCCAGAGTTATCTTTTGAGGCATCACTTTTACTCATTGCACTTTTTAAATCATGAAGCAGCTCACAGTCACAAATGCACTTCATTTGTTGTGACGACTTGAAGCAGATGAAATTAAAATTAAGTATTTTTAGCATTAAAAACATGCCCAAATAGATATTTTTAGTTGGTGTATTAATAAAGGTTATTTTACCTGATGAAACAAAGCCTCCAGAGCAGACAGCAGAGGGTGAGCAGACAGTTGCTCAATAGTCCCCCCTTGTGGTCAAAGAATATAGTGCATATAAAACCAACAGTTTGAGGAAAACAAGCTGAAATGCAATCTTTATTGGAATCTTTATTGCAATATTTATTGGAACAGTTATAAATATATATGAGTAGAATTACTTAACATACAAATGGCACAATTTCAAGTCCAAAATATATCATAAATAGGCTTAATATTGATCTGAAAGCAAAAGTGCAACACCAGAAATGGTCACGTCACAAATGAAAGCACTGCTAATGTGCTGGAAGATATGAGGAGTGTGTGATGGTTGTTTTCAGTGCCAGAGGTGTTTAGACATTAAGGAATGACACTTGAGTGAAAGAAAAGTGCAAGTAGAAGGAATCGAGTCATTAGTGTGTGGTGCACCAAGACCTCTGGATCCATCTCTGTCTCAGTTCCTCACCGGTGTGCCGCTTCCTTTGGCCGTCTTCTTCAGGTGGTGATAGTTGGGCAGAATCTTCATGAGGAAGTCGAGCTGCAGAGTCTGAGGCTGCAGGATTAAAATAAATAAATGAATAAATAAAAAACATGAATCTGCACTCAAGCCAACAATACTTCGTGACTGGCAGGCATGAGCAAGCATTAACAGGGACTGACCTGTGGCTTCTCGCTCTGCACGCGGCGGATGCAGTTTGAACCGTACACAACCGTGTTCTCCGGTATGACCTCACACGTGTTGACCTGGCAGCACGCGCCGATGATGCATCCACTGGTCAGAATCACGTTTCTCCCGAGATCAGCTGGGATTTAGACCATTGTGTGCAAAGTTACAAATAGTGATAACACACAGTTTCTTTATCGATTTCACAGAAAATCTACTATATCATACTGTATATCAATACTGAGATATGGGAAGTGGTTACAGTACTTACCCTTGGACTCAATCACATTGTTGTCTCCAATTTTCAAAGCTTGAGAGACTGTGGCACAATTATTAAGGATTTAAATCTATAAATCCGTATTTCAGGCCACTTCATTAGGTACACCTTGCTAGTACCAGGTGGGACTCCTTTTGCCTTCAAAACTGCATTAATTCTTGGTGTCATAGATTCAACAAGGTGCTGGAAACATTCCTCAGAGATTTTGGTCCATATTGACATGATAGCATCACACAGTTGCTGCAGATCCATGATGTCAATCTCCCATGGAGGCTACTAGAGTACAGTGAACTCATTGTCATGTTCAAGAAACCAGTTTGAGATGATTTGAGCTTTGTGACATGGTGCGTTATCCTGCTGGAAGTAGCCATCAGAAGAGGGGTACACTGTGGTCATAAAGGGATGGACACGGTCAGCAACAATACTCAGGTAGGCTGTGGTGTTTAAACCATGCTCAGTTGGTACTAAGGGGCCCAAAGTGTGCCAAGAAAATATCCCCCACACCATTACACCACCACCACCAGCCTGATCCATGCACTTCCCTGAGTGGGAAGTTTGAGTTGTCAGTGCTCTCTGGTGGACAAACTATATACATGCAACACTGTGTCTTAATTACCTCAAACACATATAAGGATTTATGTAGCATTTCTTACTTCTTGGCTGACATAAACTCAGATATGTGGACAATAAGCTTGTATCTTGGGGTGGGCCTTGAGTTGGACGGCTGTTTCTGGTTTTCCTTCCTTCCCTTTACTGCTTTATTTTAACACTCATTTCAAGAATGACTTTTTTTTCCGTTGTTACGTGTTATAAAACATGTCAATAAAAGAAAAAAAAAGCTAATAAATGTCAATTTGTCTCGGCTTTACTGCAGTCAGGTGCCACTCTATTGTTTTCTGCATAGCAAAGGATACCACATCCAACTTCAAACACATTATTGGCCCCGATGGTCATTGTTTTCGGCTCCACTCCCTCTGTGTCTGGCTTGATATTTTCCGGATAACTGCAGACAAAACACAACATAAGATAATATAGGGTAAAACTGTCATGATCAGACAGGGAAACAATGTTGTAATACACACTGTACCTGTTAATAATAAGTGCCTGCTCCTCTATCAGATTGCCCTCCTCAATGATAATAGGCCCTGCCTCTGCTATGATCCGAGCTTTGGGGTGGACAACTGTTCTGGCACCTATAATATAAATAAAGAAAAGGCCTTGTTGGAGCAGACAGCTGCTGGATATGCAATGAAACATTAATTGTGATGTTAAAAAAAAATCCTCACCAATGGTCACATCTCCTCTGATCTCGCTCTCAACACACACAACAGCTCCAGCTGCTATTTTAGCACTGCGAGGAAACACAGAGATCACATGAAATGTTCCAAACAGTGATGCACTGTGACCATTACAGCTGCATCACACACACACAATGCACACAACACACAGCTACATAGATGATCATGCACATCCTGTCAGTCTGCAATCACATATTGATCTGTTATAATGTTAGCAATTAAAATATCTGGATAATATTTACTGTCTATGCGACCTATAAAAATATGGGTGTCACCATCAGTGATTTTGCAACATTATTATAACATGACACCATATATTTAATGCCTACGAGCTGTAATTAACTCAGAATATGAAAGATTAACGCAGATTAAATGGAGTTATCTACCTTTTCTGTGCCATGATTTGCTTGGCGTCTGTCATCCCTGCGATGATGAATCAATGTATCGATGGTTGATTATTAATCCTAGTTCAGAGTTGGCGCTCTGGGTTGATTATGTTTGTCTGAGAGGAAGCCAGCCTGACACTCTGCTGCCCTCTGCTGTATGTGTAAGGATACTACAATGAAAATGTTTTAAAAGGCTGAACATATATATTTATATTTAGCCAATTTTCATGCAAGTCCTCCATATTTATAAGCTGCAGATAAGCTTAAATTTTATGCACCTATAGGGCCTAGCTATATATATATAATCATTAATATTCATAAAATACACAAATGACCAATACTTTTCCTGTCTTCTTTTTTTTTTTTTTAATTTTCAATGTATATTATTTTTTCATGACAAAAATACATCCATTTACCTTCTACACATTAACCTAAATATCTACATAAACAAATACATAAATGGACAAAGCTTTAAATATACTGTACAGGTTGGTTGTCACATGGGTTGGTTGTCACCATGCTTATTACAATCACACTAGAGGGCGCTGTGGCATTAGATGAGGGGATATTTTGTCATTTTTATGGGTCAGAGTTAAAAAGAATCAAACACTACAAAAGGTCAAAGGTCATAGCTTTGATTTGAGTCACCTTTTAGCCAGCAAGCTAAAGCTATATGGTAGCTAGCTTAAAATGTTCGTCAAGAGGTCAGTTGGGGTTGGTTGTCTCACTGCTCTGGGGGTTGGGTGTCACGTGTGTGACCGTTCAGAAAGACAGTCAGCATGCAAACATGTTATAGTCCATATGTTCTCAGGTGTTTTTGATAAAACACACACACACACACACATACACACACAATGTTGCTTTCGTTCCTCATTAGAAAACAACGCTGTATCTAAACAGTGACACACTTCAACCTATGCTATTTGACATTTTATCAAAAGTTCCTAGTCAGATTGTGCTGGAGATCAATCTGTTCCAATCTCACTGTTTCATTTAATGTTATATTCATAGTGAATTGTCATAAAAACAGCGGCTTTAATAAAGCCTTCATTTTACTTTGATTACAAAGGATAATTCAAACAATCACATGGTTCAAATTCATGGTGACACAAGGGGCATTGATGAGTAGGCTACTATTATACTGTAGAGGTGGTGTTTTTAAAAAAAACTTATTTGGTGTTTTTATCATTAAAAACTACAACATTACCTTTTTAAGGTAAATACAGAGTACACAACCCTTTAACAAACTTAAAAGGGTCCCTGAAAAAACCTGTCCTAGCATATTCCTTCTTCCTCCTCTTTTTCCTGAGATGCTCTGCCCTTCTAAGAACTGCTAGCCTGCTTCTCAACTCCTCTTGCAACACCTTAATTCCCTCCCTTTCTTCTTCTGTAGCCTTTTTCCATTGCTTTCTTAACTGTCTCCTTTCCTTGACTAACTTCTCTATTTCTCTTTGCCGCCTAGACTTACCTTACTGTACCCTCTCACTCCTCTTTCTCTCATGCACCCCAAACCTCTCTGCGTCATATGAGTAAATTATATCTCCCACCTTTTCTAACCTTTCTATTGCATTTCCTCTAAGCCTACTTAAGATTACTGACAAATCTCTATTAACTATCTCCCATTCTTTACTGTCATTTGCCCTAGGCCATCTAACTCTAACCGTTTGCTCCATGGTTCTCTCTCTGACTGGCATACTGCCCTCAGTGTCACCTGCATCCTCTCTTACTAGCCTCCTGGAGGTGTCGTGGGACCAACTAGATGAAACACTGGTGAAAGGAGGTTCTGCTCACTGGTCTGTATAGTTAAGCCTTGCCATAATAGCTTATCATAGGGCTTAGGAGGTTATTCACTGAGTGCTGATCCTTTTCTAGAGCACAAACTTCTTGTGTTTATTTGAATGAATTTTTAAAATCCCCCCCCCGAAACTCCATTGGTAACTATAGGGACAACCAATCCTATACATTGTGACAACCAGCCCTGTGATGGGTTGTAAAAATGAAAGGGATCCCCATTCTAAGCCAAGACCTTAAGCTTTCATATAATGTAGGAATGAGTATTGAAAGATGTTTTGATGATGAGCAGCTCACACATGAGTAAAAAGTGTGACAACAGCCCAGGTGCCCCCTAACATCAGTTTATGTTTCTGATACACAGCCTACAGTACTTTACTGAAGTGTCACCATGTCTCCTGCAGGGTGCATCAAATATCAATGAATTGGAACAAATAAAGCTGAAGCCAGTTATATTTAATGTACACTGTGCGTATGGAGAAAAATCATAAGGCTTTATTATCACTCTACATACTCTCTTGATGCCTGTTCAGCTAAATAGAAACAGTTTATTTTCGTCTAATGGTCAATTGAAGCTGTATTTGGCTTCCAAATGTCTGGTAAATAGGAGTCAGTGAGAGGAAGTTTCCTCTGATGTCATATTAACAGTGACCTCTGCTGCAGCTGCATGTGGCCGCTCACACTGACCACATAATCTGGTGTTTAACAGTTGTATTAAGCAGTGCCTTCCCTCCTGAATGGGGCTTGATTGTGTCAAGATAATCGCAGTTCACACTGATGAAACAGGAAATTGAAGAATACTCTCTTTTCAGAATAAAACGATATGACTTTGCCTGATAAGGATTAACTTAAACTCATTTAATTTTGTAAAATACTGCTACTAGGCTATTAGAAATAATAATTATGATAATAATTATAATAATGATAATGATAAGGGCTCCACTAAATTTAATTGCCTCTTACATAATACAAATTTATCACTAAGAATGATCCAGTATTATGATAATATGACACAAGTTTGGGGAAGGTTAAAATCATTTTTTGTTGATGTGTTCGAAGAAATCTTTTATAGCCTACTGTATCATTTAATTGAATAGGGTTTTTAAATTGCTTATTCATAGTTTTTAATTTGGTATAGATTGCTACAGACTATCTTACCAAAAAATAAATGAAGATATAAAAATAATTAATTAATATAATTTAAGTTCTTTTTTGAACACAGGTGTAGTAAGTATATTGTAATTATATATGTTTATAGTATATAGTTAGTCTAATAAAAACACAAATAAATATCACACCAATAAAAGCTCCAGGTAGCTATTCTTAGATAATATATAAATATATACCTTTTTTTTAAAAAAATAAATAAATAAATTCATGTGCATTTCAGAAGCCAGTGGCAGACAAAGGAAAGGCAAAAATGAGTATCTTATTTTTATTATCTTATTTAAAGACACTTACTGAAATGTTAACGTTACTAATGTAACAGCAGGCCCATGCATTGTCTTGTAAATTTAGCTTGGTATTTTATTTATTTATTTATTTTTATCAAGTTGTTTTGAGAGTCCTTTTGATTTTTTAATTTTTATTTATTTATTTATTTTTAGAGAAGGGCAAAAAAGGACGCTGATGTTTTGTTTCATATGTGAATCTCAATTGTATTATATTTTTAATTATATAGTTATTTAAAATGTTGATTTTATTTACCTTCTTTAATTTCCATTTGTTATATTAAAATATAAGGTGTCTTATTTTGCCAGTAGCACCTTTAAAAAAGTGGTTTCAGGAAATTCTGTGTTTGATTATTTTTTGTTTATATTGTTTATAGAATTGTTAAGTGTCCTATAACTTTTATTTTGAAGTTACGTACCGGAAGTCGTACTCCTCATTGTGTCCGTCTTGATGGCGGTTGAGTTTTTGAAGGAGAGCAGATCGTCTCTTCGGCTCCTTGAACGAAAAGTGAGCAGCGGACGGACGCACCTGAACCTGCGTGTCCTAATTAGCCCGTCGCTTGTTTGTACAGTAGTTACGGTCCACATTAACGGCTTCAAAATACATTTAAAGTACAGTTACAATGTAGATAAAAACAAGTGTGAGTAGTTTAAACCGTTGGATAACTGTATTGTTTGCTGAAGTGCCGCTAGCTCGCGCGCCGGGGGCTGAATTTCGTGCCGTTAGCTTGTTTCAACTTTGTGGAAATATGTAACTGTGACAAATGAGACTGTAACATGGAGCAGTCGGCCACTCTCGACATAGAGACGCTGAAGGTAAGAAAACAATGGCGGAAAAAGTGCGTGTTTGTGTGTAATTTATAAACAGTGAGTCTGTCAGCTGAATGCTGGACTAGTTTGACACGGACGTCCCATAATGCAGCGGGAAAGTGAGTTTTATTAACCTTGCTTTACAGGACAGCAGGATACTTGATGTAACTGCTCATGACTTATTCATATAGAGGCTGTGTTGTTTTATTCAGCAGGCCAAAGTCAAGTTCCCCCCGAGTCCCCCCTGCAACAGGTGCACCCACTGCTTCAATTGTTCCATTAAAAGTCCCAGCTAATTAAAGATGAATGGGAGCTGTCTGTAGTCCTCCCAGTGGTTGCATCTCTCCAGGCAGGAAACATGATGCTTCACAAGCACTCACCTGCGCTCAAACACCTCAGGAATCCTGCCTGGACTTCTTTACATATCTCCCTCTTGCACTATAGCTCATATCCTATGCATTCTCCCCTCTCAAGAATCACAGTAATGTGACAGCCTATGAATATTCTGCCTGCATGGTTTCTCATTATCATTCCAGTCTAGCAGGGGAGGCAGTAACCTCTGGGTACAGTATGTGCATCTCGTCTCCGCTGCTGCAGTGCAAGAAAGCAGCTCTCGGTGTCAGAAACCCACACAGCAGAGCCTCTGTTTGGCTGTGCACTCAAGTCCATCCATTGGCCTGCTGCACACACACACATACACACACACACACACACACACCTCTGGGCTTAATGGTTAAGTAACGCTTATCAGTCAAGAAATCACTCCTGCTCACACCGGCTCTGAGCTGATCCAGCACTTCCAGCTTAGTGACAAGTCTGCAAGTTTGTCTTTCAGCTAATTTGCCATGTTTGTGCTCTTTTTTGAGTTGTGAGGAAGGTGATGTGAAAGGATCCACTATCTGCTTTAATTAAAGCCAGTCTTTGTTTTGAATGCTTTGTATTTTTGTTGATAGTGCGCCACTCAGTCTGGCACTTCCCCTGTGCGTTCGGCTGATGAATGCAAATGACGCCTATGGGGGTGCTGTCCAAAATGGCCCTGTCGCTCTCTCCAAGGATTTGCTAGGGATTAGCAAGGAAAGCTAGTGTACTGTGGAGAAGTGTCTGTCTGTTTACATCAGCAGTTTGTCGTCTTCTCCCTTCACCTTCTCCCCCCACCCCACGCCAGAGCCATCATCAACACTGAGGAAGGAAGTGACAGAGCTGCAAACATTTAAGAGGCTCAACAAAACCAGCTCTCCTCTGTTAATAAGTGATGCAAAGGTCAGAGGTGCCGACGATGTTTGTTGCACACTTTTGTGTTGCCATGCAGGTACAAATATTTCTCATCAAAGTGTCATCAAAAGCAGAGCTGCAGCAAAAGGAAATTCTCTCTGAAAACCCCTCTTCAAACAGTCTGTGATGTTCAGTCGTGTTGGCTGTGTGCTCTGATTGAACAGCTGCGACCTTTTCCTTGTGCCGGACTTATCTGAGATCTTTGATCCCCGCCGGTCTCATGCTTACAGTAGGGTTACCTTTGTTGCTGTCAGCCGGATGAAGCGTTCTGCCATCCACCCATAAAGGGCAACCACGCTGCAGAAGATGAAGCCATTGACGAGCCCCTCCGCTATTGTAACTCCACCAGAGATGATGGAGCCACAAAAATTGGATTTCACATCTAAGCGGAGCGACTATTGACAGCAGCACCCTCGCTCACATGCTTGATTGTCTCATCAACAAAATGTGAAATGGTTACATCAATGCAGCGAGTTGCACATTTGGGAAGTATAATTGGTTTTCCCGGTTGCAGCCGCGCATTCAGGCTCCTCTGTCTCTTTGATTGGGCTTTCTGTCAAACCCAAAAGGCCCACAGAACCGAAACGAATAGGTGCTTTGATACTGTATGACAGACTCGTAGCATGATTGTGTCCATCCCTTTCCCCCGTTGCTGCCTCAGCGATTGTGCAGCGATCGTACGCAGGATGGATGAGTACAAGCTTTACAGTCATTAGTGCACCTCAAATGTTTTTTTACCTCCAGCTGAGGCGGCCCTGCAGGACTCCCGTGGCACCGCTGAGTGAGACAGCGCCAGCCGATTTGCTGATTAACACTATCAGGCATTAATAACGTCTCATTTTCTTTCGTTAGGGGATTCTCAGCTGCATTTTGCTGCCTCTGCAGCATGTCACTGTTTGATCAAAACAGCATGTAGAATATCACCCTCTACACTAATTGGTGAAGATGAGGCGTGCTGGCAGTGGGTAGGGGACTGCTGGGTAATTGCTGGCTTTGGCTGAATCCAGCTGTAACGTCTGTAGTCAAAGCTCTGAGGACCCCCTTCCTCCCCCCCTAGCAGAAAAGAAAAGTGACACAGTCAGATCTCAGCAGAAACTTAAAGGGGATTGATGAAGTAGCGTGTGCAGAGATAAATATGGTCGTGCAACAAATCCATAAGGACTTTCCCAGCGCAGCGAATGATCTACAGAGACCGCAGTTTTTATACCTTATTGTACCTTAGAGAAGCAAGTTACTGCGTGGGCGGTGAGTTTCTATTAATAGAAACTACATGTAATCAGGACTGTAGGTGGTAAACCATCCGTAGCTTTGTGTAGATTTCAGAGCCATCTGTTCGTGGTAATCGGTTGACATTTGTCTCAGGCATATGAGAACACAGTATTTTGTCTTCATTGGATGAGGATATGCAGACGCTCAGAATAATTGTTGGACTGGGTTGTGTGAGTGAGGAGAGAAATGGTCTTCAGACTTTTTATGATTGGAAGTTTGAGCGTTGAGTGATTCTCTAGTCCCAAACTTATAATTGTGCACACAGTTGTTGTCAACAGTTTCTGTTACATTATTTACGCTTAATTTGTTGTTTTCAGCCACTGTACTGCAAAACATTAATGCTGAATAGCTGGTGTTGGACAAAATTAACCAATTAGCATATTTTACTTAGCAAAGAAAGGCTTTTGCTTTTCAAGAAGCATCATATCCTCTTGAAATAAATTGTACAGTATGTAACAAGATATAACACCATGTTTCAATAAGAAAAGCAAATAATGAAATCACTTTTTTTAAATCAGTAATGTCTCAAATGTGGGAGTAAATCATTGCTTTAAAGGTATACTGTGCAGGATTTTAAAAAACATGTAAGCCTACAGTATAGACTCATACAATGGTAATCCCTCTCAGTCATCACTTATGACCCCGCAGCAGTGTAGTTGTTGCAGTTGTGGGCACAGTACACTTTAATTTCTCTTCATGGATCATTAAGTAACACATAAAATGCATTTTTTATCGAAAGCAAAACTCCTGTGGTAAGATCTGTAACTTATTTTGTGAAAAAGTTACAGATGAAATTGTTAAAACGAATAGAAATTTGCAGCGAAATTCACCTTTTTGCACAAAGAATACAGTCGTGATGTACTTATCTTTATTTCAGTGTGGGTTTTGTGTCTTTTGGCTAAAAAAAAAGGCAGAATAAAATGGAAATCTGATTCATTGGTGTGTGGACTCCACCTGATTTCATGAAACCACTTGTGATTTTTCACTTTGTAAGATGCCTAATGGAGCATCTGCAGTTGGCAGCAGGCATTACACATACAGGAAACAGGTGAGAGATGATTCTCCAACCACGGTGTTTAGGAGTGCAGTTTTTTTTGGTCTATGGGTTATGAGCAGTTCAGCTGAAGATCATTTTCTCCTCTTACACTGTAATTTTGGGAGATCTGAAGAGGTAAAATTATACCGTATTTTACTAGAGAATACAAAATTATGGAAAATTGCTAAACTTTCTGCATATCCTACCCAATTTATCATCTTGTGACCCCTTTGAATCATCTTGTGACTCCTTGTGGGGTTCCAACACACAGGTTGGGAGCCAGTATGTGGACAGTATGACCACAAATTAATATCACAGTTACTGTTTTAAATTAGGGATGCAAGGGAGGAATTTCACGACCTTATGCCACCTCGCGGAATATGGGGACAGACTTGTCTCGTCTTCAAGACAGCATTGGAGGTTGTATCAGCACCGAAACATTGTCTGTACAAACAGGACAGCTCGCAGCATGGGATCATAGACAACATTTTGATGACATGTTTTTTGTGTGCGACCCACTGCAGGAGATTTAAAAAGCAGCTGGTAGGAGCCCCTGAATCTCATAGGTCTTTCCAATTTGCAGACTTTTACAGTCGCTGTTCTTCTTTGAGTTAGCTGCTAACTGCTATTAGCTGCTTTTTAAATCTCCTACGGTGGATCACATGCATAATATCAAAACGTCAAACCTGTTCTGTCCATGATCCTGGTCTGCTGGCTGTCTCGTGGCGGTTAGTTTTTCTAACTTTTTTTTTTTTTTAAATTAACAAACAAATTAATTCATAGATATAAATCTACTGAATTGTTTTTTATTATTAAATCAAATTGTGTACCAGCAACTTGGTAAAAAGTATCAGCATCAGCCTGATATCAGTATTGGTTTGTGCATCCCTATTTTATATGCAACAGAGTGTATTATTTTCTGCCTCATAATGGCGAATTTCTGATACATTTGTCCAAATTAGTGACAGTCTGACCATGTCAGGATTTTGGATTGGGCTTGGGCTGATTAGTTGGTTAAATGTCTGGCTTGAGATGTCATTGGTTGTCGTGACTAGTCACAGTTTCATCATATGGGACTCTGACAGTTTATTAAAAAAGGTTATACAAGCAAAGGAAGGTTGAGATTTATACTTATCATCTGGCCCCAGACAGTCGCATCATAGTCGCCAACTGTGAGTGTCCGTCTGTCCCTGCAGTGACCTTTAACTGACCACTGCTCCTATTTCCTAATTATTATCAGGACTGTTTCTGTAGCTGCTACAGTAAAAGGGCAACATTTTTAATTATACAGTTTTGGATTGCTCATATCCACACACATTTTGAGAAACTCTGTTGTGTAACAATGCTTTTCTATATAAAGTGTTAATTGTCAGACCCACTAAAGCTGACATGACCTGATAAATGGGACTCAACGTAGCGTGAGATGCCTGCACAGCTTGCTCTGTGATCAATATTTTGTTTCTGAAAAGTCAAAGTTGTTTCTCACTCCTGCTGCCGTTAGACATCTCGATCAGTCCAGTCCAGCGTGTTTGTGAGTCAGCTGTGACCGGCATGCTGAAATGACAGATTGACAAAACGCCAGCCACTATGCACTCCTCCATTTGCTCTGTGAATAAGCGAGCTTTAGGAGGCATGACTCGACCAGGGTAATATATGCATTAAAACTCTTGCAAAGAAATCACAGGATCCACTAGCGTTGGGAACAGTGGGTTGCCATAGAAATTACAAGTGCTGAAGTTTCCCCTAGCAACAGTGGATTGAAAATAGACTGAATCTGTCCAGCAGGGGCATGGCTGTAGGCTAAAAGATTGTTTTTCAAACAGTTTTTCATGGTGTGATTTAAATGTGTATTTAAGTTTTGAGTGTCTTTAGATTCCAGTGAAGTGTGAGGATGTTAGAAACAAGCTGAGCCGTAGAAGAGTGTATGGTTTCACTAAACGTTGTGTGTATGGCAGAGTTGTGGTTGTAAACAGTCATCTGCGACACTGCTGAGAGTTTATATTCAGCCTTTGTGTAAGCACCTCTCATAATGCTCTTGTCCCTCAGCTGTATCACCGGTTAAATTGGAATCACTGACATTTCTAGGCCAGCGATATGGGTCATTTGTATTTGCTGCAAAGTCGCAACATCCATTTGTGAGACATCTGCCACTGCTGGCAGATGTGACCTAAACTGTTCGTCCAAGGAAACAGTCACTAGGAGTGTATTAAGTTGTGAGGCAGTGGGAAGGCTCTGGAAGACTCTTGTTAGATGCCGTGTTTGGAGTGCATTACCCAGTGTTATTATTGTTCTGGTTTAGAGACTGTCCAGTCATTCATGCCTGTCCAAGGAGCTGTTTCAATTATGGGAAAGATTTGGAAATGTGAGCTTCAGTGCACAGACGCTCACATTTTATTTTGATGGCTTTGTAAAAATTGAAACAACTGAAATTTCATATAATGGGCCAGGAAACTGCTCGACCGAAACTTATTGGAAGTATCTTGCAAATGATGTGTTTTGATTGATTTTTATCCCTTTTTAAAGGGACAGTTGACTCCAAAAGCTAAAGCATATTTTCCCTCCTCTCTGTAGTGCTAGTCAGTCTAGATTGTTTTGGTGTGAGTTGCTGAGTGTTGGAGATATTGACACATAGATGTTTGTCTTCTCTTGAATATAATGGAACTAGATGGCACTCAGCTTGTGGAGCTCGACGTGCCAAAAGATACATAAAAAACTCAACAACAATGTCTCTTTCTTCTTTTCTTTTTTATCTGCCAGTTAATTGCTTGATTCAATTAATATTTGTTTGCAGAAAATGTCAGAAAATCAATAGAAATGGCCATTACAGTTACAGAATCCAAGGCAATATATTCAAATTGCTCGTTTTGTCCAGCCAAGAATCCCAAACCCAAAGATATTCAGTTTTCTATCACATAAGGCAGCAAATCTTCACATTGGCCAAGACGGAGTCAGAGAGAATCTGACTATTCTGCCTGAAAATGACAATGACAAACAAGTATTTGACCGTCAAAACAGAAAAATTAACTTATCAATTCAGTGCTAGATAGAGATATATAAAGTAGAGCTGCAACAGTTATGCAATCAATTAGTTAATTAACAAAAAATTAACTTGCTTCTTTGTGATAATTAACTGATTGTTTAGGTAATTCTTCAAGCAAAAATGGCAAACAGTTGTCAAATGTCACAATTTGCTGCTCTTTTTTGTCTTTTGTTCAATAGATAGTAAATTAAATTATATTAAGTTTTGGATTGTTGTCTGGACTAAACAAAACATTTGATGACATCACCTTGTGCTTTGGATATGTCACTTTGCGTGTGTGTGTGCAAATGCTTTGACTCTCACCAATTGTCCCTGGCAAAGAGTTCACACTCCTGCAGCAGCAGTCTCCTAGTGTCTCATGATAGAGAGTTGAGGAGCAACAGCAGGGCAAGGAGCTGTTAAGCTCCACACAGAAGGGCTCCCCCACCCTGGGTTCACACCAGGAACCCTCTTGCTGTGAGGCGTGGGTTTTCTCCAGGTACTCCAGCTTCCTCCCACAGTCCAAAGACATGCAGGTTAAATGGTGACTCTAAATTGTCCATAGGTGTGAATGTGAGTGTGAATGGTTGTCTGTCTCTATGTGTCAGCCCTGTGATAGTCTGGCGACTTATCCAGGGTGTACCCCGCCTCTCGCCCAATGTCAGCTGGGATAGGCTCCAGCCCCCCGACGACCCTCTGTCAGCTGGGATAGGCTCCAGCCCCCCGACGACCCTCAACAGGATAAACAGTTATGGAAAATGAATGAATGAATGAATGTAAGAATAATAAGTGGCTACTGTGACCTCACCCATTGGTTTGTGGACTCCCATTTTGAAGCCTTGAGTTCGGCATGTCAGCCGTTGCCGTCTTATTTCTGACGTGACCACATTTGGGGAGAGGCTGGCGCTGTGGAGGAGTGAGGGATGGACCTGACTGAGAAGTCAAAGACGTCTTCAGCAGACAGCCTGTCACTCAAAGCAGCCCGTCCTTTATTATGTCTAAATTTTAATGGGTGAATTATATTCAAATTCACCCCGTACAGTTGTCATGAACGAGGAAATTAGCTATAGAGACCAAAACTGTTTTTCATACCTGGCTGTAAACATGTTGATTTTTGCTGTAAAGTTTGGTGTTATAACATGGAGGTCTGTGGAGATTGATGTGCTTTTGAAGGCAGTCTTGAGAGGCCACTCTAAAAACTGCAGTTTTTGGCACCTCCATGCTGGCTTCATTTTTCAGCCCTGGAAGTTGCTGCCTGGTAGTAGCCACAAAGTAAAAGCTTCTGCATTTGATGAATGTCTGAAAATGCAGCCTGAAGGACATATGCCTATTTCTGGCACCAGCTGTTTACCAGCTGATACACCACACGCTGCCTGATGCTCACTGTTACACTGGTTTACAAAACTAAATCCAATGTGTGGGATTTTATAATCGCTAAAATCCATTAACCGCTGGCCCTGATATTGATTCGTTGCAGCTATAATAAGTACTATCAGAGGCTGATATTCTCTGTTCTGGATGTTAAAACAGACGCTTTCTGTAATAATGCTCTCTCTGTGAGCAACTTAACTGCAGCTGTATCTGAAGTGATGAGGTAAAGAGCAGCACAAGATGCAGTTTCTGCCTCTATTTAAACCTGGGTCAAGTAATTTATTTCATCTTGAAGGAAGTCTTTAGCTTGCTGAGCTAAAGAGTCATTGCTTGCTCTGCCACTGTTAATGAGAGGCTCTCAGGGAAACACACAATCTAATGATACCTGCCATCAGTGTCATGTGCTAATGACATGCGGAGTGTGAGTAAAGCATGTGGAGCATGGTTTCTGACTTGAGTCATGCATACATTACACTTCTGGGCTCCCATTGGGGAAAACTATGCACAGGTGTGTCAATTATAGATGTGTGTTTCGTGCGATTGATGCATTTTATATTGGCGTGATGAATAATAGTTGCTCCTCAGAAGTGTTTGGAACTTTTAAAAATCTTTGACATAATTGGACATAATAAAACATTCTGCTGCCGCTGCTGGACATTTTATCTTCGTTTGTACCAGCAGGCGCCTTGCTCTGTTCATTATCTATGCAAGAGAGTGGGATGGGAGGCAGCCTCAGCATGAATTCAACCCAACAACAGCTGAACAGAAGAGTTCACGGCTCAGGCAGCCGCACACCCTGTGATGGGGAGTTTCACACTGTCAGCCCGCGGTCACGATCGGCTGGAGAACAGCTACCGCTCGCCCTCGCCTGGACGACCGCACTTGACAGACATCATCCTCTCTGATCTCAGATCAGAGCTCGCGTGTAGCAGCTTCTCAGTGGCTGGCAGGCACTTAGTTACTCAGCCAGATTGGAGAACATTTCTCTGGCATGGAATTGACCCTCTTTTCTCATAATCCACCTCCTGTTTTCCCTTGCACTGAGCGGAAGAAAAGCAGCCTGTAATTTGTTCATAATGTGAAATTTCATACATGAAGACTGGGCGTCAGAGATGTCCTTGACTTAACTTGTGGACTGCCTGCCTGAGTGAATCGTCTCCATCAGGTTCCCGTATTTACATAAAGCCTGCTCACTGCACGTGATGTGTTAAATACATTCCTGTGAAAGTTTGATGGGCAGTAACATTATAAAGATCTCAGCCAGAGGGGAGCAGTAAACAGGTCAGCTGCAGGAAGCTGTCACTCATGGGGACTTTCTTTGTGAACACAGGGATCCAGTTTGACAAAATGTCAACAAGTAATTAGCATTGAAAACAAAGCTGTGACACGTTATTAAATCCAGACAAATGTATTTTCATTGGAAAGTACATAAATAAAAGCAGAAATGTCAAGGACCGTCCTTTTCAGTACTGCAACTCACATTGCTCACTGTTATTACTTCATCAGTATGCACATTTGCAGATTTATGTCTATTGAGTTAACTAAGACCTTCTTTTCCACTTCTGGGCCAGTCACTCCCACACCCGATCACTAACTTGTAATCGATAAATCTTGACTGATGATTCCCCTCTCCTGCCGAATGAAACGCACAACCATTTGGTATCTCTTTGAATAAAAAGAAGTCGCCCAAATGACCTTGTCTTTTAGGCACAGAGCTTGATGAATTACCCTGCTACTGGTGCAATTTCTAAAAGTGTGTAGGGTCGGTGTACCCAGGTGTGTCATTGCAAAAGTTTTCCCAAAATAAATCCGCAACCCTTATTCGAAATTTTAATAAATCCATTTCCAGTGTGTTACAGATCGAAGTATCGCCCTCTCACTCCATTTAATAACCAAGCATGGATGTTTCAGGCTGTAGTAACACCCCAGCTTGCATTCATGTCATGCTCTCACCTTTTGTCTTTATGTAGAAACTTTTTAAAAAAAAAACCAAACCTATAAGATTACGCAGCCATGCCTCAGCTCACCTCAGCCCAGAGTCATTATTAGTGGTGCTTGTAAGGTAATAACGACTAATAACATGTGATTGCTTCCACAGAGTGACTATATTCTTGACAGCCACTAACATAAAAGCTCCCGTGTGTGCTTTTACTCCAGATTACCCAGGAGCAGTTTATCCTTGCGTCCCAGTCCCTGCATCTCCAGCGACCAGGCTGCGACACCGTGTACCCAGTGGGTCTGTACGGCTGGAGAAAAAGATGCCTCTACTTCTTCCTGCTGCTGCTCCTGGTCACCATGATAGTTAACCTGGCCCTCACTGTCTGGATCATAAAGGTCATGAATTTCTCAGTGGTGAGTACAGCACGGCATGGTCCAACATAAAGCTGAGTCTGTTGGGTGTTAGCATAATAATATTTAACATATTCATGAGTGAATTAGCTTTACAGTAGCTGCTGTTTATTTTGAATTAGTGTGAGAGTTGTTTGAGCTGTACCCAGTTTGTCAAAGACCTTACACTTACTGGTCTCGACAACTAGTCTTTCCTGGAAACATCTTCACTGTAGGGCTGCAGTTAATGAATATTTTCATCATCAATTAATATCTCCATTACTTTTCAAATGATTGATTAATTGTTTCGTCTATGAAATTTTCAAATAAGCCATTAATAATGCCCATTAAATTTTCCTAGAGCCAAAGGCAATGTCTTCAGATAGCTCATTTTGTATGACCAACCATCTAAATATTCAGTTTACAATTATATAAAACACAGAACTTGAGATCGGCATTTTTCCTTCATAAATGACTTAATCAGTTATCAAAATTGTAATGCACTCATTTTCTGTCAATTGACTAATCAGTTAATGGACAAATCATTTGAGAGCTATTCCCCTGGAGCAAGAAGAGATGATTTGTTTTAATGCAATTGGAATTGAGTAGACAGCATGAGCAGCAGTAGCTTGCAAATGTGGACAAAGAAAAGTGCACAACTACAGAAACCCAAACAGAAAAGCCAAGAGAAAATGATATCCACAGTGTTATTGAAAAGTAAAATAAACCCTGTTAGGTGCTCAGCTCTGGAGATGTTTACATCATTTTTAAAAAGGTAACATTTTTAAAGAGACTTTAGTTGCGTATCTTGTGAAAGTTTGGGAATTCCTACCAAAGTCTCAGACTCACAACAAAGAAAGCTAATAGATAGACTTCTGCACTCATAACATTTAATAGAATTGAATCAAATCTTCATTCAGAAAAGCAAAACTTAATATTGAATGAAATGTTACAAGAGAAAAAAAGTAGTTTTCTCATGGATTTAAAGCACAAATCTGACAATATGGCAGACTTACAGATAATGTACAGCAGTGGTTGTCAACCTTGTTCATGTCAAGGACCTGCTATTGATATACATTAGATCACAGACTCCCATTTGATTACAGCTTGCTTCCTGGATATCCGTCTGAAAAGATTTTGGTTGTTGAGATATGATCAAACCATAGCTAGAGCTGCAACAAGTGATCGATTAATCAATTAGTTGCTGGCTTCATGATCCTTAATGTGAGAATTTGATGCTTTTCTTTGTCATACACAATAATAAACTGAAATGCTTTCCATTTTTGGACTGTTAAGGCCTTGGCACACTGAGTCTGTTTTTTTTTTGGATGCGTTTTTTAAATCCGTCGTCTGAAGAAAATTGTTACGCATTGGAACGTTGTGCACTGATTCCGATGAGTTTTATTGTTCTTTTCGGTGCGAAAATTCGCAACATGTGACAAAATGGAAAGACGCATTTCCTCCTTTGCCTCTCTGATTACCAATCTGGTTGTCACCACTCCCTCCCTGTCTTGCATTAGGCACCGCAGCTGCATGAAGGGGCGGAGCTGTACTCCTCCTCTTCATCATCATCCACCTGAATATTACTATCTGACCTGTTGAAACTGAGCTATCTGAGATATGAAATGATTCTGTGGGCCTTGTTCCTCTGTCTTGTCATGGCTGTGTCCTCTCGCCACATTTCTTCACTGATTCTTGGTCAAACGTCTCTAAAGACTTCTGACGGATATGGAAAAACACAGAAAATCAAACCTTTTCTCAAAATTATAGTAACAGACTCAAGTTTCGGACTCACTGTGCAAACCTGATTGACACAACGTGAGGTCGTATTTAAAATGGTGAAAGTTATCTATTCCCCATTTTGCTTGGGACCCCATAAATGTCAGTCTACTATTTTGCATGGTTTACTGTCTCAGAGGTTAGGGAAGAGTTCGTCAATGAACATTAATTTTACTGCATGGAGATCAAGTACAAGTTTCTTTCTTACAAAGCCTCAGTGAAAGAATTTATTCATGCAGGCCCATCTGAGATGTGTTTCAAGCACCATCTCTCATGCTGCATGCTTTGTCTCATGTGGATTTGATAAAGAATTAGAAAACTTGGCAGCAGGAGCGGCTGTCGCAGAATGTGTTAATCTCAAACGAAAACCAAACAGGCAGATGCTGCGAGCTCCTGTGACATTTCCAGGGACAATGCAAACAATTTAGCATTTTTTCAACAAACTCGCAGTGGCAGCTTCCCCCCTCTGTGACGGATGCGTCCCCTGACTATTGCCATCAGTCCTCTCCTCCTTCGCCTCCCATCAATCTGTGTCATGAGTAAAAGACCTTATCAGTGCTGTTGGTGTCGCTCCAGAAAATGTACTTCGCTGCTCCCCATCTCTCAGGACTCAGGCAGCTCAATGAGAGAACACATGCCAAACCACACTCTGTTGTATTGGTATTAGAGTCAATTCTGAGTGGTTACTGTACGTCCTGGCATGAAAGCCCGTTTCCTAGTTTTAAAGTTGTCAGTTGTTATTACTTTGCTCTGAAAAAGCTGCCAGACAACATCCAAAGTCACCATCTAATCATTTCTGGCAAGCAGATATAACATCACCTCTCTGAGGACATCACACCAACAAAACCCAATCACTTCTACGCTCCAAAAGCATCACTGTTCTTAAAACTTAAAAAAGTAAGTGAAGGGAACTTTTATCTTAAAGATACATGCTATGCTTATGGGGAAGGTGGCAGACTGGTAAGATGCTGCATTCACACAGTTTAGTTGAGACTGTGGCATCAAAAATGGTATTGAATAATGACAATGTTCAAGGTGTTGTCTCTAAGTTAGAAATTCCAGTATTGTGCCAACACTAATATTTGCCTTGGTTGAAAGAACTACAGCGTGTAAACAATCTGTTGACAGAATAGCTGCAAGCAAATGCACCAGCACTGGCAGCAACATCAAAATGAAATCCAATACTAATACAATCAATTCAGATAATTCTGAGGGAGCTATTCACTGTTTGTTTGTATCTGGCCTCACTTGGAAACAAACTGCTACAAATATGTAACACAAAAACAACTTGTGATATTTATACTATTTATCTGGTGTGATTACAAGGTCAGCATGAAGGCTAAGCATCAACAGAAAATTAATTGGCAACCATTTTGGTAATCCAATATCTGCTCTAGTCAATTTTTAATATAAAAAGCCAAACATTTGCTGGTTTTATTCTTCTTAAATGTGAGAATTTGATGCTTTTCCATGTCATACATAATAATAAACTGAAAAGCTTTGGATTTTTTGACTGTTGGAAGGATAACACACACAATTTGAAGAGGGTGGAGTTTCTCTGGCTCTCAGACTGTTGCTTGAACTATACTTATGCATTTTTGTATTGCCCTCCACCCATGCTACCACTGCCAACACAAAGAGTATACAAGCAGATTAAGAGAGAGACACGCTCCTCTCTTCCTCAAACTCGGACCGAAATCTGCTCGAACGATAAAACTCTGCAGTGCTAATTGAACATAAATCAAGATTATGTTACTGCATTGCCTATTTCTCTCCGACTATGCTTTTAGGAACATACTTCAGTGACATGTTTAGCTGTAATAGCGAGAGTTTGTGAATAGCAAGTGCCTTTACCAGTGAAAATGAAGGCCAAAAAAAATGAAATCAAATAGTAAAACTAGGCAGCACAGATCTAATATAAACCAAGATTCTGTTACTGAGTTGCCTCTTTCTTGCCTCCAATGTTTTCAGAATGGACGTGTTTGCATTACGTCACCCACCAGCAGAAGCATTTATTGGTCTGGAGCAGCCCAGTGCACTCTGGTCGTTCTAGGTTTTCTCCCTTTTGAGCAAAAGCGTCTTTTTTCTCAGTTTTCTCTGGTTCTGTAGCACCACTTTGAAAAGTATTTGCGTCATTCTACTGCATAGACGTCGTAGTCTTATTAAAAGGCCATCCTGTTTTTACAGGCAGAGTAGCACCCCACATAATGAGTAAACTGACCTTTAAAGTTTAAAATCAGAGGAATTCTGCTTTAAATCTCTTCAGTCTGTTACTTTGATGTTCTTTGGCAAGGAAATCTAAGATGGAGATCACAACACAAATTCCAAAAGTGTTTTTGTCCTGCAAAATGAATGGAAATGTGTTTTTAGGACTGAGATATCACGCAATAGACAACAAAGTAACAGTGTGCGCATTAATAAACATCAGATGTTTAATAATGTGCTTTAATTGAAGCCTCCACTGCCAATTCCTGCTTAGAAACCAAACACATTTCATCCATTAACGTCTTCCGTTTCTGTGGACAGAATACATTTCACAAGCACACCTGGATGTGTGACTCATCATGGGCTGTTCAGTTTTTTTCTGGATGAAGTGTTAAACGTGATCTGTATCTACACCATTTTTAACACCTCATCCTCTGCACTGGATCAAAGTGTAGTATACAGCAGCCTTGTAAAGCTCGACTGTGACAAAGCAGATTCATGTCATTCACAAAACATCTTCTGTTTGCTTGTTAAGGACACCAGGGTGACCTTGGGTGTTGTTGACTCTACACCTTTAAATCTCCAAATCCAAATCTTCCAGTTGTGATTTTTCCACCTCAGATACATTGCCTTTATCTGTCTTTTTTTCCCTGCTGCTGAGGAGCTCATCCAGGCCTTCAGCACATCACGACCGGACTGTTGTACCGCCCTCCTGTTTGTCCTGCCTCCCACCTACTTGTCTGTGTGACTGCAGCTTGTACTGAACCCGTCACACCCACCACATCACCTCAGCGTCAGCACAGGAGTGACTTTAACTTCTGGCTGCTGGCTTACAGTACAAATAACTCCACACTCCACACCCACCTCCTCCACCTCTTTGACTTTGTCCTCCTGTCTGTCCCCAATCCTGGCTCTCAACCATGTGTGATGGAGCCCTCTTCGATGTACTCCGTCTCTATAATCCACTATCTCCATCCATTTGTGCTGCTAGCACTATGGGCTCTTTGAACACATCCCGCGGGGTCCATCTGTTCACTCACATCCTCAAAAAGCTGCTGTCAAACTTCACTTTGCTCATTGTGCTGTGACAAGGCATAACCTTGTCCAATTTCTATTGAACTATGTACAACCAAATCAGGTCCTGAATGATATAAATGTGAAATGTGTAAATGTTTAAGTGTGTCTGAAATGTGTGTTTTTGATAAATTGTCGTGTGAACCTTGTGTTTGATGTTACATGGCTTTAATTATGGTTATATTCATGTAAATTGAAAAAAAAAAATCCCCAATCTGAAAACTCTATTTACAAAATCACAGACTCTATGTATGTATATATCTGTCTGTGTACAGATTTTAAACAAATGTCACAGGTTGAGCTGAGTTTAGAGAGCACCAAAATCATCTACCCTGTATAAGGTAAATCAGATGTGATATATGATTGTGATAATCCCATAAAAATATTTTTTTGTGGATAATCAATGAAAATTTTAATAATTTATTTGATAAATTTATTAGTTTTGAGAAACATTTTTTAAAAATCTGCTTTTTCTCATTCATTCTGCGTGACTTTTATGCTATATACGGTAAGAAAGTGGTGGCCACCAGTGAAAATATTTTTCAACACAGCGTCTCCTGGACAGCAACACATCATCAGTTTGGTGCGACATTTAGCTCACCTGGTAGTGTGCACCCCATTACGGTGTTCATAGCAGCAGCCCAGCCCACAGCCCTTTGCTGCATGACATTCCCCTGTCTCTCCCACCTGTCCTGCTAAAACAATTATAAAAACCCCCCACATCATCAGGTCATAATCGACAGTAGCACAGTCGCATTATTTATCACATTGTAGAATTATCAGGAAAAAAAACAAGGTGTCTATAGCAGATGTTACGACATAAGATAACAGGAATTCTATTGTAATATCCTACATATTTGTGAAGTCAGGCGTAATGCCTACTAGCAGTCTCCAAGGACCTCTGTGCCGCCTTTACCAGGAAACGGCACTACACCGCCCTTTAGAGAGCCAGTGATAAGAACAGGTTGGCGGGCGGACAGGTGTCAGATCTGTGCAGAGCACCAGAACAAAAACACCGACACATCATGGACAGTATAGTAATAACACCCAAAACACAATTTTCACTCTCAGAGGTTCCTGAAAAATACTTTGAAAACTAGAGAGCCTAAAGTCACCTGATGCTACTGTTTTAACATGGATTGGTGTGTCACAGTCACTCCACTGCATCTACCCAGCCAGCATTTGTATGTGGGGCCCATGTGGGTAGTAAATGGGTTGAAGAATGGGCCCTAAATGGGTTTGTCCATGATATCTATACTGGCCCCAGGCCTGTTGCCCACATTGATGCTTTACCCAAGTGGTTATACTAGGGCTACTGGGTACCAAGTGGGTATGAGTCCCAAAATGGGCAACTTATCTGGAACCCCACTTGGTATGGGGCCAATTTGAAACCCATTAACAATCCCATATAGGGCCCGTTTTTCAGCCTGTTTTCTGCACACATGGGCCCCACACACAACTGTTAGCTACGTGGGCATCTAGAGCAGAAGGGCTCCATCTGATTGACATACAGTTAATGCATGGTGCATATAAATATACTACTCATTGCAGTTCAAGCAGTCTTTTGTGATACCTTCATTGAGCACTTTACACTTTAACTCAAACAAGAAGAGAGTTTTTTTCCTATTTTTTAAGAAATGTTGGCTTAAAAGACTTAAAACCCTGTACTAAATGCTTACTGAGAAACACAATTTGTCACGTATTCCAACCTGGAAAATGTTTAAGTGCACATTGGGGCAAAAGGTTTAAGAGCTGCTACTTTAATGTGTTATATCTGAAAAAACACTGTTTGTAGGCTGTGTTAGTAGTGTTTATATTCTTTCTAAAGTAAAGTAAAGTAAAGTAAACTGGTAAACTACCAGTAGAGAACCTCTAAGGAACAGTAAAGTGTCTTTGAGTAAAGTTATTTGTGTGGCAATGATGCCATATAGCACCTCAAACCACACCGTCTTTGCAATATGAAAATAAAGTAGCAGACTCCTAAAACTTGCTGCAGTTGTAGAATTCCTCACAGTGAACATCAAGTCTGCATTAAGCTTTTGTCAAAGATACATTGTAATTATTTGAGGTAATTCACAGAAGACTTTTAAAATCCATACGCACTTAAACTGCAATTACCAGGCTGCAATAAATCTTTAATAAATATTAACAGACTTGATGTTCATGATGATGGATTTCAGGAGCTTGCATACTGATTTTCACACCCATAGAAATTAATAAAAGCCACTGGCCAGTAGGAGGTATATGTACAGAAATCTAAAGGTGCAGTCTGCATTCATAAATTTGATGGAAAATAAAACCTGAACACACACTAGTATTATTATTTAAGGCTAGCTGTGAGGCTAATTTTGAGGCATTTAGTTTGGGATGTACCAGTCCAACTTTTTCTTTACCAACTTTTCAACTCAGCAAATTATAATGTCATTGGAATCATTTTATGTCAGGTAATATGAAACCAGGAATTGCTGTAGCGCAACAAAACACCTTATGGTTATTTTCATCGTCCATTAATCTGTCGATTATCTTCTCGATTAGTTGATTAGTTATTTGGGCTATAAAGTCAGAAAATGGTGAAAAATGTTGATCAGTGTTTCCGAAAGTCTAAGATGACGTCCTCAAATGTTTTATTTTGTCCACAACCCACAGATATTCAGTTTACTGTCACAGAGGAGTAAAGACACCAGAAAATATTCACCTTTAAGAAGCTTGACTTGAATCAGGAAGCTGGAAAAAATTACTCAAACTGATTAAACGGTTATCAAATTAGTTGGCATTTAATTGAATGAGAGTGCTCCTGTGAGAAGATGCTTTCATTATTATGCTGGTTTGTCAAAAAAGAAAATATTACTATTATAACTGGTACTACTACCACCGGCAATAATATGATAATCATTAAAATAATGTAAACATCAGTACTAAGTCAACTGCTGTAAATCTGCATGCGCATAAATCATATTCTTTTGTCATTTCCATGAATCTTCTCAACATTCACATCCACAGCTGCCACATTAGGCTGGCTCTCCTCAGTCAGCCTCCCACTGCATGCAGCCTGTCACCCTGACACCGCCGAGTGTCTGTGGCATTGTCACCTCGATGTCATGTCCTACTTCTTCTCTGTCACTCAACACGGCTGCCTGTCCACCAGCCCGTCTGGCTCGCAGCCGCTCCTGCTCCTCCTAATGCAGTTCAGCGACAGCAGGATTCAATGTTTTATGCATTTGCAGAAGATACAATCCTTTAAATCAAATCAGGAAAAAAAAACAAAAAACGGCACTGCTCATCGCAAAATCACTGATGCCCATGATTATGTTTCAGGATGGAATGGGAAACCTTCAGTTGAAGCAGGACGGGATTCGCCTGGAGGGGATCTCTGAGTTTCTCCGGCCTCTCTATGTGAACGAGATCCAGTCTAGAAGGGTAAGTTGCTCCCTTTGCTCTTCTCTACAACTTCAGCTTGCCTGTCGATCAATACTTTGCAGCGCTGATAAACTAGGAATAACTACCATCGACTGAAAGGCAAGTGAAAATCTCTCGCATGGTAAGATCTTCCCAAAGCAGCAGACAGGCCGGCATTGATCTGACAGTGTTGAGGAAGTTATGATCAATTCATTATAGCAACAAAGGCCAGCTCCCTTCTTCGCTCTGACTTGACGATACTTTGATGTTACCTTATATTTGTGCCTGGATAGGAGAGATTACGCTCTTTCTCTCTCTGTGTCCTGCGCTCCTCCTCCTCCTCATTTCCTGTCATCCTCCAACAGTGCACTATCAGGGCCTCCCATCGGCAGGAGATGGGTAATAGGCTGCCTCTCAGCTCCTCTCAGGCCACATACAACCCTACAGGAGATTACAGACGATTACAGAGGGACCAGAGTCCCCCCGCTGGATTTCCAATCAAGCCCACGCGATAAATTCCCCTCTTCCACTTCCTCCCTCCCCTTTCTCCTCTTTGATGTTTAGTAGATTAACCAACACAGCTCCAGTGCAAAGTTGATCCAAATTTCCTTCTCCCACACGAATCACAGACGCTCAGTTGGATCATCCCCTTTTTCAGTGATTAGGCATGGTGCAGAAAGCAATTTCAAGCACTAGAAGCTGGGGTTCCATGTAAATTTGATTTTTGAGGGACGTCGATGGAGGAAGTGGCTCGATAGTGGGCACAATTTGCCACAGCAGATTGAGAAACAACTTGGAATTGCCCACTCTTGCTCTTTGATCTTCTAGTTGGAGCTAAATGTTGATTTAAATATAACAGTCATGTGCTTAGCAATAGCAAACACCTCAAGGCCACAGCAGACGCTCCAGCCGAACATAGGACAAAGCCAATATTTCATTCCCCGGTGCAATACCACCTGCAGACATTTTTACTGTCTTGTTTTACAGACAGCCTGTGCTGTGGCCCTCTTATCTACCAGCACCAGAGATATTTGCTGGACAAAAATCTCTGTGGGTCACTCGATATTTCTCACCTGAGGAAATATGTCAAGCACAGCGAGAGCGGGGATTATGGTTATCCAATGAGTTTACACCACAGTGCACAGTGCCGTTCTTCAGTCAGATAACCACCACTGATCAATAAGCCATTACCACAAACAGCAGTGAACTCTGTAGTGCACCACAGAAGTTAAATATAGTATGATTTATTTATTTATTTTTTTTTATATGTTCATGGAGTCCAAGCTGCTGTCGAGGCTGAACTCAAAGTAGCTTTAGTTTTACTCCTGGATCAATCAGCGCTTTGAATCTCCAGCAATGACTGAAGCCATAATCTGTGAATACCAAGTGGAAATAGCTCCCTCAGTGTTTTTGGCAGGAACTCTGATAGCTGGCAGCAAATTACAGGCTAAGTAGCCTCTTGAATAAGCGCTCTCAGTAGCATGTTGTGAAATGCGAGCTGCTAACTTTGCACAAACGGTTTATGTCGTTTGCGGTCCCTGCCAAGTAAAAACACAAAACACATGCAGTACAACAAATGTTGGTTGAGTTATGCAGACACTCTGACAGCCCATTTGCAGTTATATTCTGTATTACACAACACATTTGCATTGATATTTGAGTATTTTCATTCAGTACAACTCTGTAGTTTATGTCTGCAATTAAACAGCAGTTTGCCACCCATGTCAACAAATGCACACATAGTAAATATCTAAAAATATAAACAAAAACAAAGTAATGAAGCTATGAAATCATAATGTACAATAAGTGAGCAGGCTACGTAGGCAAATGGTTTCTTTTTGGTCTATTTTAGTTGTTTATGGTTGTTATTTCCTACTTTATTGTGCTGTAGCATACAGACAAAATTACTATTAAAAGTCCAGTTATGAGTGACAAGGATCAAAGATTTGTGGTTGTGTTTTAGGTGTTAAAAATACATTAATTGTGGTATTTATTTTTCCACATACAGTGCCAATGAGCAGGAAAACTTTATTTGTACTGTAATTTGTACTGTGCAATGTGCTGCGTCTCTCAAAAATAGGCAAGGCGCATCATTTTTAGTTTCTGAGTTGCTTCTGAAACGTACTGCGCCATATCTGCAAAAATTGTTTAGAGTGCAGCAGCTTACTGCAGACCTGCACTCTACTGAGTGCACTTTTCTTGTTTTAATTGTGACAAACCATCAGAGAGTCATCACCCAACTCTGCAGTTCTTTGTTTTGGTTTTAAGGCCCACGACTTTACTGCTTTGATTCACGGTTGCCATCTGCATCAGCTTGGTCTCCAGCGGTCAGCTGTTTTCAGGCAAATCTCTCTTCAAACCCGCTGTATGTTACATATACTTTGTCTGCCACCAAACAGCAGACAGACAAAGTTTGACTAGCTGTTAAACATAATTGAGCATTTAGCAGCTAGCCAGATGTTTCCAATGGGAGTTGGACGAGACTAAAACAGACTTGACTAGAAAAGTGCACTAGAGTCCAGCTTTCCACCAGGCGGCTGTGGTCGGGCTGCTACTCAGCTGCTGAACAGATCACGGCCACTCTCAGCAATTGCTTTCAGCAGATGCACCACAGCATGTTTAAGAAGCCCAGACACCTATCAAAGTATGTGCCTAATCTATTTTTGACAGAGCTGCGGCACATTGCACAGAGCAGATCATATTTTCCTGGAAGCAGGCATTGTATGTGAAATACAAATACAATAACTTAAACACAGCCACAAATCTTTGATCTTTGTCATTTATAACTGGACTTTTAACAGTATTAACTTCGTCTGTAGGCTACAACACCACTAAGTATGAAATAACAACAATAAACACAATAAAACTGACAAAAAAGAAACCATTTGACTAGTAGCCGACTCACTTGGTTATGGTAGAAAACAAATATCAAGGAGAAATGGCCAAATCAATTAAATCTGCAAGTCTACAAATCAGGCAGGGAAAACACTCCACTGCAGTACTGAAAACTATGACATAACTGTGCTATAATATATACTACAATACCTTTATATATCATAATGATATGTAGTGTAGTGGGTTAATTATCAGGTCTAATAATGATATGCTGTATAATTACTGTGAAGTATTACTCTAATTAATATCATAATGGTGTTTTAAATGATGTTGCCTCACCCTACCTGTGCTATACCGACTATGCACTGGGTTATATAATTTATCTCACTTTGTATTTTCCACACTGTGGGGGCAAAGTGCAGGCTCCAGTGCTTTAGTGTTAATGCTTCACATTTCCTGCCTGCTGCGCTCCGCAGTGTGTGAACCCAGGCGGTCACAACTGCCTCTCCAAACTTCTGATTTGGTAACAGCGTGCCTCTGGCAGGTGAAATTTCAAGTGCAGAGTTGATTTCGAACACTTAGAAATTAGAGCCCCATTGTTGCTTTCACATGAGAAATTGTGGGTATTGTGTGGCTCTCCTGCTGGAAGGTTCAAGTGTAAATTGGACTACAGGCACTCAATATTATGACTGTTTTAATATGACTAGTGCTGGACTCTCTTTGCAGCAGCTCTCAGTTTAACCTGTGCTGAGCTGTCAAATGCGACAGGCAGGTGGAGGGATGGAATATTTTGTACATTATTTTTCCTCACCCTGGGGGCTCCTGCTTATCCATCCATCCATCCATCCATCCACCCACCCATCTGTCCGTCCATCCATCCATCCATCCATCCATCCATCCATCCACCCATCTGTCCGTCCATCCATCCATCAGTATGTCAGCTATACAGATGGCACAGCACAAGCACACGTGAGTTGTTATGGCAAAAAGAAGCCAATATGAGGACCACAGAAAAAAAACTGACAAGTTGACCTTAATATCAAACATTTAAAATCCAGTTTACACCTCAAATTTCAAGCATATGATTGCAACATAACATCTTCAACTATAATTTCTAACCACTATAATTTCGGCATGTGAAATCGGTTTGACACTTGAAATTTCACCCGTCTGAAAGCAACAAAGAGGCTGTAATTTCATACTTTGTGAAATCTGTGTCACTCTCGCCACCTGCCAGGGGAATATTGCATTCATGGTTTCAAGTGTTTGTGAAACCAAATGTTTGAGCAGGCATTTCTCACCCCTTTCACTTTCCTCACACACACACACACACACACACACACACTTGAAACAGGCTGGATCAAGTAACGCTCGCTCAAAGACGAATATGTTGTCTGTGAGCCATTAGTGTGGCTGCTGCAGCCGTTGGCAGAACATGGGGAGTTCTGGCAATGCTGGTGTAATGGCTGATTATTGGTTAAACTGTAAAATTGTCTGCTTCAGACACCGTAGAAAATTTACATTTTACTTTTTTATCCAACTGGAAATGTTGCTGCGGTACCACTGTTCAGTTTTCTATTCCTCTTACTTCCTGAAGCTTCCTAGTTTTCAAATTTAGATTTTCACAGAAAGTTTTATGTGAGTATTTTTACCAAATCCATGAAGTGTATCAGCTGTAAATCCACACTGACACTGCCTCTGTTTTGGTCAAGAGTTAAATGAAAGATAAATTATTCAGTATACTGTATGTCTTTTCGCTGAAGCCATGTTTTATCTTGTCTTTATCTTATCTTGCTAATGCATTATTTTGATTTCCGGAAAGATTCTCTGAAAACACTTGAAAGGCATACACAAAGGGGACAAGTCTTGGGCTCAGTGATTTATCTTGGAGTACCTCCTGTTTTTGCACATGCATTAGGGTAATAATGTCTGCTGCTGCTTGAGGACAACAGAGGTCACATTTGATTTGATGAGCAGATATATTTTTAGCAGAAGGGTCAGTCCACTCAGGTTTGTTTTTTTTTTAAAAAGTGTTTTGTAAATTGACATATTCTGAATTTCAATCATGGACCATTGAAACATGTATTTTATGTACAATAAGAACTACAGGAGCTGATTTCACTGAATAGTTCCTTCTTTCTGCTCAAACGTGTTCAGAGAAAACAAATCACCTGCAGCCTCGGCGTTTGATTCAATTGCATATAGTTAAAAGCCACTGATGCAAACAGCAGGTGGGCATAAAGGGAGACAGAAGATGCAACTTCTGCACACGTGGATTTTAAAATTCTGCCTGACTTGCTGTGACTCTCTCCAGCTAGGGCTTTCACCCCATTAGTGACGACACTGCAGAGATCAGGTCTGACAACTGTCTGACATATGAGCAGCTACAATCTGTTCCTCTATTAAGAAAAAAATACACATAACATTCCTCCTTCAACATATAAATTCATACAAATTACTAGGGAAGGTTTTTTTGCCTCCAATCTGGGTCAGCTAATATTTGCTAATACCGAGCTGCAATCTGATACTTATATTTTCTTAGATGGTACAGCTGCACAGTGCACACTTTAATGTACTTTAAGTTATTAAAATTTAAAATTGAAAATGAAGTAGTTCTGCAGTGTGTTAGGAAAAACTTCTCTGTATCCAAGCTATTCCTTAGTTTTTATTTATTTTTACAAAACAGGTAAATAGGTCTAAAATAACAAACCATCCTTTTAATCATTTTGGCCTTGTCGCTGTCTCGAGAGTCTTTGTCCCTTTAAGAGAGCAGCATATACTCCAGTGTTTGTTGCTTTTTGTGCAGATTAGGCTACATTAATTTTGAACTCCAGGGCTCAACAATAAGGATTGCCCGATTGCCCGGGGCAAGTAAAACTCACGGTCGGGCATGTAAACTAACAACTCACTTGCCTGATCGGGCAAGTTGCTAAAAATAGTAAAAGTTAATAACTAATTGAT
>NC_065522.1:15370253-15401748 GCF_006386435.1 Epinephelus moara
CATGCATGTGCTTCACCTCCGCTGCTACAACTCCATCCTAGGGGAAACACTGCTATGTGCGTTTTGTGCAACAGGTGGATGTGGTGGTCTACTGGTAGAGTAGAGAGAGAGCTAAGTAGCGTTGATATAGAGTAGAGCAGGGCAGAGAGATGGAAGCAAAATATATTAAACCTGGTGTTAATACAGCAGAACTGGAGAGAGGGGTGAAAAATAAATAGAGGTGGGCATGGCTCAAGTAGGGCGCAAAATTATAGACGGAGAACGATTGACACATTTTTCACTTTTCACTGACACTGTCATATTTGTGTAGGAATTAAGCTACAATACATGACGTATGTTGTTTTAATTAATAAATACAGTATGAATAAAGATTACATAACATAAAAATAACTGCAGTCTTTGTTATTTGATAGCCGCTTAAATTAAACAATTTTTATAGGGCAAGTAAAAACTGACTTCGGGCAAATAGATCTCTGACCAACTTGCCCAACCGGGCAAGTGAAAAAAAACCTTAGCGTTGAACCCTGAACTCTTATGTGCTCTTTGCTCCCAGGGTTTTTGTTGCACTTGGAGTAGCATGGGGAGTGTGGTTGTCGTCGGTTTTGCACCGCTGTCTGTCTCTCCTCTGCCTCAGTGAACACCATGCACCATTAAACTATACTTTCACACTGAGCTGAAATAAAAAGAGTGTAAGAGTGTAAAAAAACTTTACTGATAAAAAAAACAGCGTCATACTAGATTTTAGCTGTCGTTTATGGCGTGTTGTGTTTTACCGTAGGTGTGGCTCAGGCCCTGCTCTTATACAGACGGGAGCTCAGCTGAGTGGAGGAGATAAGGAGAGTGGAAAATTGGAGACAGCTGCACTCCGCATGTCTCTGCGTTAAAGCATGTGTGTGACAGCTGACGTTAAACAAAGAATCAGATCCTCTGTATAGCTCATTATAGCTGATACCAATCAGTTAAAAAATGCCTTGATCGTCCTCGATCCTGATCTTTGACACAAGATCAGGACATCCGTACAAATTATAATAAAGCCTGCAATGAACAGTTTAAAATTGTTATGTATGCATTGTTTTTTAGAGGAGTGAGGAAGTGAACCAAATAATTGGCTCTTGATACAATTGTATTCATGTTATTCTCTTGTTTTTCAGATGACACTTTTATTGCAATTTGAAATCGACTCTGAAAATGCATCTTTGCTTTGAATTTAACTCTCTCCCTCAGTCTGAGAAACAATGTGGTTTGAGGCAACACATTGCCCAGATACAGTTAATCAAATCTCTGCTGTTCAGACTGTTGGCTCTCCTTATCGTCTCGGGGGACCCTGACTGATTTATAAATAGCATCAGATGCAGGTGTATCTTTATTGGAGTGAAACTTCTCGCTCACAGACTCTCACCTACTTGCATTGGAGATGCGTGACAAAGATGATTGTAAGCACCAGTTGTGAATTCAAGTCTGCAGATGAGATGAGGGCTGAAGCCATCCACATGTTTAATTCTTACAGTTTAAAATCAAAGCTTTTGGAGCAAACTGCAGCAGCAGTGCCTCAGAGATCTGAACATCCTTCAAACCCAGCTCCCTAGAACCAATTTAATTTGGCTAACAGTATTACATTGAAATACAAGGGCCTTTTTAAATATGAAAATATTAAGTATGCCTGCAAACATGTTCCGAAACAGCCTGTACCCTGCATGGAAAGAGCCTGCCTGCAATGTTTGATATCTGGATGAGGAAAATTAAGACATAATAAGCGTGCCTTTTCAACTTGTGACAATTTTTTCTTCATTATATTTACTTGTTTAGCTCAGTATGCAAATGAGCTTCTAGCGCAACAATCAAAAATAATTAAAATTCAAACATATTCATGCAAATATTTGGTTAGGATTACAGTTAAATCCCAAGCAGTGCTCTTTATCTGTGCTTAAAACGTCTGCATTTTATTTTTCACTCACTTGCCTGCAGGAAGGTAGTGCCATCGTATGAGCTGGCTTTGTTTTAAACCATTTCATCGAAGCACTGTGCCGTGCTCCTGCGTTTGGCTGTGATGTTATTCATTGTATGCAGGGAAGCATCCTTTGCCTTACAGCAGCCATGGTAATTTTTCAGTCTGACGGGGCCCACTGCACCTACAACAACAGGCTCCATTTATGTGCATTCACTCTGATCTGCACTTGACCTTCCTCAACGGTCGCAGTGACTAAAAAGCCTTTTATGTGATCCCAAAGAAGTGTTGAGCGCAACGGCGTCTCAGTCATGGCCCCTCAGGAAACAGTTTAAGACCTATAAACTCTTTAAAGGGATGCTTCAAATCAAGAGCTCAAATTTCTCCATGATGCTGTGCTTTCTGGAGAACTTCTGTTCATGATGCGCATTTATATCGAGACGGAGCAAGCAGGGAATGAAAATAAACTGAATAACCTCTGCAGAGTTACACACCGCACCACACATTAGTGCAAATGTGAAGCTCTATCTAAATGCTAACAAATGTCACTTTTATTTACAAGTAATTCAACAGACAGAAACTATTAACAGGAACTGAATATTGTGAGATATGAGGGGGTCGGGAGTTCAGATCATCAGCTCTGTGAGCCAATCAGTGGATTTGCTTGTGGAGGCAAAGTAAACTTGTTTGGTGCTTTCCTGCTACTCTGAAAAATGCAAACTGTCTTGACAGTGCTGACCTTTAAGGAATACAGAGACTAAAGAGTCCAAAATGGAGGAAGATATCTCCACAAAAGCGATGCAGCATGGTGCAAAGTCAGTCACGAGACAAAAGTGTGTACAAATAAAGCTGCACTAATTAGTATTAACAATGGGTCAAATGACTGTGTGTAATGTGAAAGGGGTTAGTCGTGGTGATGAACCCACAGAGACGCTGTGCGGTGTGTTTCCGTATCTTTCAACTCATTGCTGTGATTTTACAGCCTGATACTTTACTGTTTGTTTAGTCTCCCTGCTATCAGGCGCTGATATCGGCCAGCCTTCTCCCTTCCTTCTGCTGTTTGTGTGTTAGCATTTCCAAATCCCCTTTGCTATGGGAAACAACAACAACCTCCAAGCTAACAATTTACATGCTGAAAATGTATTGATGAAGATTTGGATTGTACAATAAGGCACGCCTGCTTTTTCTGTTTCAGTAAATTGTGATGATTTGCAACGAATAAAACAAGTTATGAATGCACATCAGAAAAGCCCAGACACCGTCTCACAGGTCTCTCATGTCTCTCATGTCTATGATGCTGATCTGATGCTTATTCATCGTTGGACACGGTCAGTTGGAGTTGATTGGCCACCTTTAGGTCTGGTAGTAGCATGCGTCACTGACATGGGTTTCACCAGTGTACCAAGCTGTTCCACTTCACACAAACTTCTGCGATATCGTCTAGGGGTGTAAATCACCAGCTTCATCAAGATACGATATTATATCGATTTGTTTGGATGACGATACGATGTTTGCCGATATCACAAAGTCTGTCATGATACGATTTTGATTTGATTCGATTCGGGAGCCTGTGATCGATATGACGCGATTCCATATGCCCATCTAACACAATCATTTACATCAACTCACAAAAACAACTAGAATATGATTTGACCATTTTATTTCTGAGCTCTGTTTGTGTTTTGAGCGGAGGCGCGCTTGCCCAGAAATGGTGACACAGACATGCTATGTGAATTTCAAAATAAATGTGTATCTTTAAGATGACGATATGGATCGATGTTTTCATTTTGCATCAATATAACTGGATCATTAATCAATGAATCGATGTATCGATGTGGATCGATGTATCGTTACACCCCTAATATCGTTCTAGTAATGTTGTGCTAGAGCCACATACAGCCAGTAAATCATCTGTGTTTTTGTTCGGTCCTGTGAGTTCCTCCAGAGCTAAATTATAGTCACAAACTATCACATTTTGTCTTGTCAGTGTTTTTTTTAAGTAAAAGTTTCTTTTGCGGGTCCGTTTTAATGACTGCACTCACCTCCCCATGTGCAAATGTTCCATAAAAAGAAGTTCACCCCAAACACTACCTTGCAAGAGCACTATCGCTGCATCCTGGACGTGGTGCGTCCGACTATGATTGGTTTAAAGAAACACAAACACACCAGAGTGTTTATTTTTTCCCTGTAGAAGAAATATAATCGGTGATTCCAGACTTTTCTCTAATACTGACACAGTGCTGTGAAATTAGGTCTGGCTACACAAGACTGCTGTTGGTTTCACTCTCACCACTCTCATCAGTGTTTCTTGAGCACAGCAGGCAGCTGTTTTTGGTTTTTAAAAAAAACAGACTTGTCTCTGAATGAATGCTAATGTTGCACGATATCTGCTGGATGGCAGTTTGTAGGCAATTACTAAGTTTTCCATGTCAACATTTGTAAGATGATAGTAAGCCAGTATTATGATTACAGTTTGCCTGAATGCTATGGGGAGAAGGACTCGCCTTCCAGTCTGTTTTTGTCTCGTTCCGCTAATCGGCACGTTGATGTGATGCCATCGTAATTTAAATGTTAGCAGCCATCCTGAGAGCTCCACTTTGCAACACAATGAGAGCTCAACAAACTACACCTGCAGAGGTCACAACGTTAGGGGCTTATTTAAGTCACCAGAGGGTCTGAAAAGTCGTTAAATTTAGTGAGAAAGTCGCCAACAGAAGTGCACTGAATTTACAACACAAGACAAAACAACATCATCATTGTCAAACAGAATGTGGTATAATAATAATTTAATCCTGATTATCTTGTTTTCATAATTGTTGGAAGCCAAAATCAGGTCCATAGCATTACACCTGCCATGACATAGTTGCGTCCGTAGCAATGCTAAAGTATAGGCGTCATTTGCTTTGGGACCAGGATATTTCTGAGCACAAAAGTGGTCATTCTGAAAGTTACATTGCTGATGCTTGAAACGTTTGAGTTTGCTATAATTCCTCATCTGGTCTTGAATGTACTGTAGCAAGCGATGAAGAGCGAGCTGTACCCTGCATGCTGTTTGGCAGTGTAACAGTTAATAGGGGTCCCCTCTCAGTACACTACAGTGTGTACATGACGCACTACTAATAAACATGTCCCATAAATCTCAAGAGCTGGCACACTACACTGCACTTCCTGGGCCGGGGTCCTTAGCAATGCACCCTGAAAGTGTGAAGTCAATCAGACGAACGGCTGTCGAGAACATTGAAGAACGGACACACAGAGACTTCTGATGTATTTAGATTTCTGTTGCTCTTGTAAGTCTATACCTATACTCACAGTATCCAGGAGAAAGCAAGAACACAGTGTAGTGTTTGCTCAAGAAGATGCGCCTCTCAAGTGCAACCAGAGATCAAGAAGCAATACTTCCTGCAGCTTTGTTTTCACAGTTACTACTGTGCTTTTGACAGACAGACATAATGAACACAGACACTGCTGTGAGGCTCCAGCTTGTACATAAACATGTGGACCCATAGAGTCTGGTGGATTTACTGGGCACCTCACAATACTGACACAGTATAGCACATGTGATATGGATCGTATCATATTATTGTAAAATCTACAATACGATATCAGGTTATCTGTAGACAAAAGAAAAGAAAATACATACTCTTGAGATAACCAATAATTATTCAAAACAAAATAGCTACTCATATTTAAAATATATTCTCTGTGTCATAAGCTATTTTCAGTTTCAGTTTTTCAAACAGAAGTAAACTGCATGCTCACAGCAATAAACATGTACCATCATTCAAGTATCAGCTATAAAATTTTTTTGCAATTTCGTTGTGCTTGCATAATGACGATAAAGTTCTTGAACTGAATTAAACTTGAAAAATGCAAAACTGCCAGAAAGCAGGACAGGACCAGAGTTAAAATGTCTGCAGTGAAGAAAGGATAACACCTACGCTTGTCACTGATGGGAAAAAAACACAACTTCAGCTTAACCACCCTGCCATCCACAAACTCTACCTACACTTCATTACTCATCTTTGTATAATTTAGTTTCCATTTGCTCCATTTTAATCCTAATGTGGTTTAATTTAGTGGTTGATATGTAGAAAAGATTCACTTGTAAAGGCCTCATCACAGTACAGAACAACCTGCTGTGTGTTGATGCTGGTGTACTTATACAGACTGTGGAGATGCAGCAGTGACTTTCTTTAATGGCTGCTGAGTCTGGGGATTTAAAGGATAATTCTTAAAGGAACAGTTCATCCCAAAATCCCTATTTTCCCTCTTACCCGTAGTGCTGTTTATCAGTCTAGATTGCCTTTGTGTGAGTTGCAGAGTGTTTGAGATGTCTGCCTTGTCTCAAATATAATGGAACTTACTCAAGATAGTCGACAGACCTTGTTGTGAGAAGTTTCTTGGAGGAACTATTTTCATTCTACTGGACAACACCCACCAACAGTATCATCATGCAGAAGCGTGCATCCACTGCTAGCTTACCGAGCACCACTGAGCTCAACTGAGGAGGATGCCATTAATATTTAGATCTCACGCTGTCACAAGCATGAGCCTCTCTTCTATGAGGAGATGCACACTTACTTCTTCGTGGTGATACGGTTGGTGAGTGTAGTTTGGTAGAAAGAAAATCGTTCCTACATAAAACTGATTACAACAAGGTCTGTGGATTATCTTGAGTAATGGGGTCATGATTTCTGGAAAGAGACATTGCTGTTAAGTTTTTCAAATGTTTTTTGGCGCTTTGAGCACCACAAGCTGAGTGCCATCTAGTTCCATTATGTTGAAGAGAAGGCAGACATCTCTATGGCCGATGTCTCCAACACTCCGCAGCTCTCGCCAACACAACCTAGATGAGATAAATACAGGGTTCCTACAGTCATGGAAAACTTGGAAAGGTCTTGGAATTTCACAATGTCATTTTCCAGGCCTGGAAAATTCATGGAATTAGCAAAAATCATTGGAAGATTTAGAAAAGTCAGGACTTTTGTTGTATGTAGTGAAATTAATTTTTATGGTAATGCTCCATAGTTAACCTTCCACTTCCACTTATGAGGTTTAAAAAGCATATCCCTACATTCTTACATTTCCGCATTGTTCTTCTATGTATAATCAAATGCATTAAGAATACAATGATATTTTAATCATTTTCATTTTCCCTCATGCTTAAAGGTTATTGCCAGACTGATGTACACTCAGTGCTTGTATGACCTTGCCTGTAGTTTGAAGTATTAGAGGTCAATATGAACGAAGATTGGAAAAGTCTGCTGATTAATCTTCACACAGTAATTAACATTTGGAGTACAGTACACTACACAGTTCTGTTCATTTTATAAGTTGTGAATGGTCAGGAAGTTTTAAGATTGTCCATGAAAATGTGTGTCTGTTTATAGAATTAAAGGGGAGAGGAAAAATATGTATTTTTTGGGGGGCGTGAAGTGTCGCTTTAAAATAGTTCTACGGCAATTGCTTTAAAGAAACAGGGTTAGATAGTCGGTTTTAACTGTTGGCTCGTCTACAACTTGTCTGACTGCTTGTTTTTCTTGCCCTGTTGGACCTGTTGTTGTAGTGTCAAGTTTAAGTACACCAGTGGCATTATGACAAAGGCAAGTAAGTGGATAATTCACTCAGCTAAGATTCTCCCTCCTGCTAAAGGGATTCCAGTATAAGATTTAAGATCCTAATGTAACACATTTCTCTTCTGTCTGTCTCCCTGTCCTGGTGTCTTTCTTTCGTTCCCCATTCATGCTTCCCCTAGGACAGCTTGTTGGTCTTGGGGTCAGAAAAGAACGTGACGCTGAACGCCAGAAACGACCAAGGCCAGCTGACCGGTCAGCTCACAGTGGGTGAGTCTCCGTTTCTGACTACTGTACACATCCTTTTTATTTACAATTAGGCTCTTGGCTTTGACAGCTGATGGGAAACACCTGCTGTGACATCACTGTCTGGGGTGTGGCATCAAGGTAGTTTTTTTTTTTTTGTTGCCTTTGTGTCATTTAATGTTCAAAAGAATCATGTAATTATAATTAAGTGATCTGTTAATTTACACTTAGGTTCGGCCTTTTTTTTTTCTCCCTGCACAATTTATAAAAAAGTGATCTTAGGTTAATCCGGCCCTGACTGTAAATTGCCTGATCAGTCTTATTTTATTAATACCTTTAATCAAGATTAGCGAAACAATTCATCTTCAGATTCCCTTTAATCGTCTCTGTGCCTTTAGAAAAGACTCTCTGTAGTTTCTTCCAGACACTAACCTTTCATGCACTTATTGAAAGGGCAATGGATTCTTCTTATTATCATCAAGTTCAACCATCAGTCAGTCCAAATTACCAAAGTCATTTACATGATTAATGACCACTGGAAAGCAAATGACCTGCTTATTAACATTAATAGCTATTGATCTTAGCCAACATAAGTTGAGAGTTGATGCTGATTTGACAAGACTGGTGATATGACACTTTTTGGTCACGCTTGACCTTCCTCAGAAAATTAGTGCCTGCTTTTGTAGAAAGTGCATTTTGTCTGAAATGAGATGAAACTTGGCGAGAATAATTAAATTCCCCAGCCGTCGCAGCCCGTGGATTAATGGAAGAGAGAGGAGAGAGCGAGAAAGGGAGACGTTAAAAGTTTCTGCATGCACATCTGGAAAAACACCAAAGTCTGGAGAGCAGGAATTAATATTCCTCAACAGCGGAACAGATTACTGATTTGTCTCCATCCATTGTGAAAGCATGGCTGATCCAGCTTTGTTGGGCGCCTTTCATTTGCAGAGCAAGCACTCTACACAGTATTTCAGATCGCTAATAGTCTTACATGCACAAACATAGTTTCCCAAAGCTGATTTGCGGAGCCATGAGGCAACCTTTATTTGACAGCGGCATTTACAAAAAGAACATTATTGTTACAAATGCAGACTGTTAGTGTTTTTAGGTGGAAATCTGTTCTTTAATGCTTTTTCATTATCAAACTAAAATATACTTTTACTCCTGGAAGTACTCCCAAAGTATTGAACGATGCACTAGAGCTAAACAAATACAAATAGGTTGAACTCTCAGCGTCCAAGTCTTGGAATTGTATTTGCAGCACCTCACTGAGGTGTAATCAGCAGTGGTTAAAGGAGTTTTTTGTTGAAAGCCAGGAGCTCCATAACCTGGATGTCTCTCTCTGTAGGACCTGAGGCTGTGGAGGCTCAGTGCCAGAGGCTGGAAGTACGGAGTAAAGATGGAGGCAGACTGCTGTTAACTGCAAATGAGGAGGAGGTCATCATGACGACAGAAAAGTTCACTGTCACAGGTAAATGAGATGAACTCTCAGTCTATAATCTTCTGGTCCAAGTTGCGCAAGAAATTTAATTTGGATCACAATGATTTATTGGGAAATACCGTATTTCTCTACCTAGGATCAGCTAATCCATTTTACCTTTGTGTCAGTTGTTCAAAGCAACATTGGATTGTATCGCCCTAATCAAGATACAAACTTTTCAAGATTACTAAATATGGATAACCAGAGCTCTAAATCACACTACATAGGGATGCAATCATTAGAAGCTTATTTTGACTGTCATTGTAATTCATTTAAAGCAGCTGTGCGGAACTTTCCATTTTTGTTGATTATAGCGCCCCTTTTGGTCGAAGCGGTATGACACCCACAGCCTGGTGTCGTAAATTTCCGACTCCAGCCTTCGGCTTCATTCGTAAAATCTTGACTGCAACCGGCAATTACCGCATGCATTTGTTTTGGAGAGTGAGAGGAAAATCATAAATGTTCTGGTGTAGCTCTGAATTTCTTATAAACTGAGGACAACTGCCTGCTGTATATTTGTGTTCATGGTCACAGTCACAGATAATTTTGTGGCGTTTGTTGTAACGTTACTAGACAAAAGCGGTTCACATCAGCTAACGTTACATTTAGCTTGCTTATAACTTCCATGTCGTCATATATTGAAGTGAAACAACGTCTAACAAGTTGCGGTATATTCTCTAAATAAAAACAAAAATTACATACCTGTCGATTAGGAAAAGGGCCAACTCGGGATCAGTTTTAAAACCTTTCAGATCTCTTAGCTCTCTCCACTTGGTGAATGCCCGACCGAAGTTTACATGCGTTTGGGCTCGAGCCCTATCACTGTCCCGTTTACCCTTCTTCTGTTCTTCTGTTCGTTTTCTTTTAGATGGTGCTCCTTCTTTATCCGCCATGACATCAAAACTACAACCAAGTCCTTATAGACACATCTGGTATAACTGTTATGTGTTCAGCAATGCCCGTTGCGTACCACTTACTCGAAGAACACTCTTTGTAAACACAGCTCTTCTTCTTCTCTCAATTTATTGGCGGATCGCAAACAACTTCCAGGTGCATACCACCACCTACTGTACAAGAGTGTGCAATGTGTCCAAAATCATTCACTACTCCCTACTACATGTCATTTAGCCTGTTTCTTAAATCCTACTCGTAAACACGGCTCCTTCTTCTTCTGTGGTTTAATGGCTGTGGGCCGCTGCGGGCGTGCAGACTTACTTTCGCCTCCGGATGCCGTATTCTGGTTTGCTGACTTCCGCTGTGTCCGACCCGACCGAGGCTACGCTAAATAGCCATATAGAGAAAGGCTTTTTTGTTGCTGTTGGGTTCAAATAAATATGCAGACCTTCAAGGGGGGGTGATATGAACTAGGGACAGTTTTATGAATGGTAAAAATTTCCGCACAGCTGCTTTAAAATGAAAGAAGATACTTAAAATTAAAGGTCTAGTGTGTAGAATTTAGTGGCATCTAGTGGTGAGATTGCAGAACTGACACTTTTCCCACGTGCTTCTTGTGAAGCTGAACTACAGTGAGTTACGTGAAAAAATGAACGGCCCTATCTAGAGCCAGTGTTTGATTTTAGGTGATTAGAAACAAATGAAAACGTGTTATGAATATTTTATAGCATTCCTGCCAATAGATGCCCATAAATCCTACACACTAGACCTTTGAGTTGTTTTTTTTTTTTTTTTTTTAATTCTGACAACTATTTTGGGGATTATTTTACAGGGAGAAATTTTTTTTTTTTTTTTGTGTTGTTTTTTGTTTTGTTTTATTTAGGGGTGTGCCATATAATATCATTAATGATAATACCAGTATAATTTTTAATATGATATGAAAAAATTCTTTAAACCAAACGTCACACTGTTACAAATTACTGAACAAGCATGGCTGAAAGCGAAACTATTACCGACTTCACAGTGGTTCTAAAAAGAGAAGCAGCTTCAGTAGTGTGGAATAAACTGTGGCATCCTGAATGTTTTATGAACAGCCTTGGACTCTTTTAGAGACTTACTGCTCAGAGGGAACTCATTCAGTGTCTCTCCCTCTCCTCTTCCACTCTGCTCACCTGGGAGTCGGTGTCATCAAGTGATTTTGTCTTAAACCTTTGGTAATGTAAACCTACATGATGCTCGGGGCTCGACAGAAAACTACATATATGTGAATGTGTGATAGTTCTGGTATCATAACAGCCTGTCACAGGTTACAGTGTGATGATTAGAGGAGAAATGGCAGAGCATAAAGGTCGAGGTGGAAAAAAAATAACTCAATCATTTAGGATTTTGCTAAAAGAGAAGGAGATCACCTGTTGATTTATATACAGTATATGTAGATCCAGGGTACATTTTTTTGTATGTGGGAGCTGTTTAAATGTGTGATATATGGTAGATTTGATTTTGTTGAACTATTAATATTGTATACAGAATCTGAATTTCACTCTGAGTTACTGTTGTTTACAAACTAAAGAAATGAGAGGTCATTTTGGTGTAGTTTTTACTGAATATTTGTAGGCAAACTGATTAACATGTAAAACTATATCACTTATTTTGTTGCAATTCTATGTTCCTAAATTAATTAAACATTTTTTTTTACTAATTTGTCATATTGTCAAGAATATTCGCAAAAATACCATGAAATGAGTGCAAAATACAGTAGAAATGCATATATAGTTTAATAGTTTAAAAGTTTTGTTCCTCATATCCACCTTAAATCCACTCTCCAGTTTGGGTCTAAGGCGTCCCAATCCTACTAAAAAGCTTTGAGTGACGCATACTGAAGGTTTGATCCAGGTCAAACTCAAACCTAGATTACATGATTTTATCTGATTCAAAATCCTTGTTGTTTTTTGGCCAAACCATTTTCAAAATTCAATTCAATCTGAAGTCGGATGACTCCTGAACAACTTGGCCCAGGTGTCTGAGAAATGTAAATCTGTCCAAAATGAGCTAACAGAAAACGAACAGGGTGAGTAGGTTTGAAATTTCCAATACTGGTACCTCTACAATACACTCTACAGTAAGTTTCTGTAGCAAAACTAAACACTTTTGATATTTTGCAAAGAGTGATGGAAAGATCAGTGTCTACAAAATGCATTTTTTAAGTTAACACAAGTCAAACATCTCAAATGTTAAATGTTGTCTAAACACCAGCAGCCGTAGAACTTTGGAGGAATAAAATCCAGTCTAAAATTGGAAAAATCATCATATATCTGATCAAAGAGAGAAGGGAACCAGAGCCTGCTCGCTCTCAGTTTGCTCCATACCAGGGTATGACTGACAGGTTTTACACTAGATTAAACAAATCAAACCAAACAGCCAAATGTTCCAGAGTTTGTTTGAACCAAACAGATTAGGTGTGAAAGCACCCTAAGACAGTTCCTGATACTGCGCTATGGACGCATTTCAGTCAGTGCCAAACACTGAAGTTCGATAAGCCTTAGTAAACACATCCCTGGCTGTCATTTTATGAATTATAAAAGTATGTTGTTTTTTTTCCCAGGCTCAGAAGGCGCTGTGTTTGGTCACTCAGTAGAGACTCCCCTGATCCAGGCGAGGGCATCTGAAGACCTGAAGTGAGTTCATATTCATTGACTCAACAGAAATTCATTAAAGCTTAATGTCACATGTTCATATCCTGTTCAATTAAGATGAAGATCTTTAAATAATGATGATAAATGTTCCGTGGCATTTCAAAGTCAATGCCTGTGCTGAGGAAAAAAAGAAGAGAACGTGGCAGGAACCATTATTCACCAGTGTAATTATTCTCAAGCACCCTCTTGTAAACTCAAGCGTCTACTGGTCGGCTCGTTATCACACAAATTTAAAACTAGATTTGACCATTATTTTAATTTCACAGCCGAGGGGTGAGCTAATTTGTTAGTTATTCTCTATAGCAGGCAGGAATTGATTAAAGCACTGAGAGAGCATAGAGAAAGTCGGTAAGGTTGAGATGCGTGTTAGACTCATACACTCCCGAGCATGTGATCCCCACTGCACTCCGCCCGAGGCTCTGAGCCCTGTGTCGGTCCATTAACGAGCTATAACGAGTGTGGTTTGTTGTCCACCTTACTGGTCCTGAAGGGAGGGCTGGGATCAAAGTTGGCAGAAAAAGCAGTGTTCTGGCATCTAATTCCTCCAGAGTGAGGGGAATACTGATGAGGTTCACTTTAAAGCAAGCACACGTACACACACACACACACACACACACACACACAGGACTCATACACACAGGCTCAGCTCAGGGGTGACCATCTGCAATGTGGTCGAAATCTTAACGAGAGGAAACCGAACAGGAGACGGTTAAAGCACAAAAGCTCCAACATGATGTTTGCTTCATTGGGATTCAGATTTTTTTCAGTTTTAAATCCATATTTGGTCAAAGATATTCAATTTATGCCACGTCAAAGTTTGATTCTGTTCGTGTGGTTTAATTGAATACATATTGCATTTTCAGAAATCATTTCTTCAGGGTCTTTCAAAATGACAGGCTTCCTTCACTAACAAATTACTGCAATATTTCCAAACAAGCAGATTTACAAACTGTACTGTCAGAGCTTTAAATACGTGTTTCTTTTATCTAAACCCAATTTATTTTTCAAACACCATGTCAAAGAATTTTTTTTACATATAGTCACACAGTCGTTTATAAAACGCAGAATGGAAAAAAACCCAGAATCCTGTGGGCTATTAATGACATGAATCTAAGCCCAGCAACACTTTTGGTCTGTTGTTATTTTTTTATTTTCCGTAGTGCCTGTTTATACACTAATTGGGCTGTGGGCACAGTAAACAAGCCGCCATTACTGCAGGGGCTTATCAGTGAACCTGTTTAATATTGTTTTTGTATGTATAAAGGATTTCACCTTTTAACTGCTTTTTACAGCTTTGACACAAACACATGCAGGCTACCCTGGCAAACCTGCCACATGTTGATGCATCCTCATCAATATGCTGCTGAAACAAACGTTATATATCATCTAAATTTCTAAAAAATACACTCAACACAATTTTGTCCAGTTTAAACAAGACGCTTTAATGTATTTCCCAGTTTATGTCACTAAATTGACACTGCATAGTGTCCGTCTGCCCCCCTCCCAAAGCTGTAAACCTACATTACCCAGAGGATCTGTAACTGAGAACACACACGTCCTCATAGACTGGACATTAAACAGACTTTATCCTGCCAGCTACCCACAAAGTCTGTGTAATGTCTGATTGAGCCCATGTGTGAATAGAGCAGATCATTGTCTGGAGAATTGACAGTGAGTGTGTGGGTGTGTTGTTGACATTTCTAACATGTAGTGTTGTCACGGTACTGGAATTTCTAACTTCGATACAGTAACCTGAAAAATATGTGAAACGACATTGTTTGGAGTTCACGAGGAAACGGCTACTGTTAAAGTTTAAAGAAGAAAAATAAAATGGCTGAACCGAACTTTTCAACCAGTCATCATAGGTTGCGTATGTATAGCGAGCACAGTACAGCTACTCTGCCAGCAGATTAATCTATGTCCCTGTTTAATATGATTTGACTTAAAGATCCAGTCGCCATCAGATGGGCCAGAAAATCTGCACCATCTGTGACAACTGGTTCCTTTTAATGTCACTAAAGCAGGCACTTTTTCATTATGAAGCCAGACAGTAAATTACGAGCTGGAATAGCCTGCTGATTGATCACACAAGTGTGAATCTAATTCATCATCTGATATGATGCAATCATACTATTCTTAGTCACTAACGCCCATGTTATCACAGAAATGTGTATTGTGATCAACATAGCTGATTCTAGACTCTGGTTATATTTACTATAAAGCAAACATGGAGGTTGTCAAGGTTGAATATGCATCTTTTTTTTTCTTGAGTTGTTTATATTTGTGGCTCTGGGACTTTTCGGCCATATTTTACCCATCTTACCGTCGCCCTTAAAGTGAGGCAAGTTGAACCCTCCTTTCAAACTTCTCGCCACCTGTTAGTAAACCTCTCTCGATGATAAAGATATGGCTTGGCTCGTGTCCATGTTGCCCGTCTTCGCCTCTTTAAAGAAATATCATTTTCTTTGTGATGTGTTTTATTCCTCTGCAAGCCAGCGGTAAACTGGGCGAAGAACAGAGCAGATATGAAATCAAAGAAATCCACCTGAGATCTCGCTTTTCTTTGAAGCACCTGTTCTGCTCCCCAAGCGCTTTATCTGTGTACGCTGGCACTCAAGTTTGTCTTCATTTGTCATCATCGTGCTTGTTTTTGTATGCCAAAATCGTGCTGAAATAAATGGAGAGAATGAAAATGGTCTAAAAAATAATTTGAGATGCATTTGCTTCCTGCATTTGTTTTCAAATTCATTTCAGCATAATGCTTAAAGTGGGTCTAAATCAGAGTTTTAGTTTATGGCCCTTTTTCATTTTTAGACTGAAAATGTTTTTTGTTTTTATTTCTGCTTGTTGACTTTTAATAGATGGTATATATAACGTTCAATAAGCATACTATCTTATTACTGAGGTATTATTATGTGAAAGATTGTAAGACTTTCTTGCCCTTACTGTGTTGTTAACTGTTTGTTTACAATTGGTGAAAATGTGTAGACTACCTAAGAAAACATCAACTTTATTGATCCTGCACAGGAAAACTAAATGTACATGTCACAGTAGAAGGATAAGCACAAGAAAAGAAGCATAGAATAGATAGGGATGTCCCGATCCAGCTTTTTCACTTCCTATCCGACACCGATATTACAGCCTTTAGTTTTGGCCGATACTGATCCGATCCAAGCGCGTAGTCATGTCATGTCAGTCATGTTAGAAAAGGTTTGATCAAGCGATATTACTCTAACAAGAACAACTTAATCAGGTAAGTTAGAATGATCCACAACAGTTGGTATGAGAAACTGACCCGCTTATTGTTAACAGGGTTAAATAAACAAACTTTAAACTTGAACATTAACATTAAATAAAAAATATAGCTGGTTTGCTCTGGCCCCTTAATAAATAGAAAATAAATCAACACAAGAAATCTTTAAAATGTCTAACATAGAAATTAAAATAGCAGCAAGACTCCACACACTTGTGCTTTGGCCCCCCTAATAAAGCCTTTACGTTTCAGTTATTTTTGTAGTGTCAGTGCCAGCCTGGTGCTGCTGTTTCCTGTGTGTCTGCATGCTGGCCTGGTGGATTGATAGTAAGTGCTGGAGCGGATCACTGGAATGGACTGCTTGAATTGCGGAGCGCTGGGCTGGCCAGAAAACCTGGATCGGACTCCATGAAAAACTGGATCGGAGTTCTTGGATCGGCATTTTTCCATGCAATCCGATCCGATGCCGATGCACGGTTTTTTGCTGATAACGGTGGCGGGACATCCCTAATTAGTAACTATTAAACAGGGAATATTATATACCGAATGACATTATACACAAAATGAAGCATAAAAAAATGTTCTCTACAAACACAATATACACTAAAAATGTGCTATAAGTTTATTTTGGGGGTTTTAGTGTATGGAACATATTATTGAGAACTGGGACTGAGTTTTTGATTGTTACTCTTTAATTAGGCTGGATAATATGATAATATATGTAATAGAATCTTGACAAATAAACCTTGTAATGAGCCAACCTCCCTGTGATTTAAAAAAAAATAAATACAATTTTTAATAGCATACATGATTGATGTCAGATGTAAGACCTGGCAGATCAGAGTTGACGTATTACGGATGGGACAAAAAGTTATACATGTATTAAATTCACACCAGTCGTAGTGAGTATCCATTTTATTTTTCAAAGTTGGTAACAGTTCCCTTAATTCTAATAAAAATACTAATTTTTGAAACACAATTCATATTTAGTTTGGATTAAGAAGGGAAACAGAGCTGACCTGTTACAGTAGAGACTCACCCAATAGCAATATTATTATATATTATGAATTTATTAAAAAAAAGAAAAAAATAGAAAGCTTACCAGTACTTCAGCAGCACTCCCATCTTTTTGGAAACCAGGAAGTGAGACAGGAGTCCAAGGATACAGTTGATGCTTTTTATGCCTGGTTAAATTATCTGGGATGATGTGAATCTGGGACACATCTTTAAAGGGCCAAAATGTTCACAAAAATTATTTTAAAACAAAGATGATTATTGCAGTATATTTTTTCACCATTGTTAGTTAGTTTTAAATTTTTAAGGCTTTTAACACATTTTTTAGTTGTTTGAAGTTGTGAATTCTTGTCTGTGACGTGTTTTCTGGCACCGGGGAAATTTAGAAGTGAAAAAAAAAAAAATAATGAAAGCAAATCAAAATATTTTACAAAATCATAGTTATTTCATATAATTAAATCTTTTAAAAATAATATTTCAACCCAGAAATAGAATTAATATGTTGATAACTTAATTTAAGGGTTCATTTTTGGTAGGACATGATTTGTCCCAATTTTACATACATTATAACATTAACTATACCCAAAATGAAGCATGACAAGACAAAAATAAAAGGATTTACATAAACACTATATATAGTTTTAGTGTGTGTAATATTCTATAAAGTGTATTGAGGCAAAAATGCTCACAAATAAAATGAGGAGGCAAGAAAGTTGCATTAGTTTAGAGCTAGAAATTAAATACAAAAAGTGCCCTTGAATACAGTTGCACCTAAGACAATTGAATCTGTTCGTGAGTAAAGTTTCTTGTGTCTGCAGACAGCAGTGTCAGCAGGATTAGATACAGTTATTGAACCTGTAACAGCAAGAACCATGTGAAATGTATAGCTACAACTCATGATTATTTTCTCCTTGATTAATGAAAGGAGCTTAATTCAAATTGAAACAATAAATAATGCACATCCTGTCATGTTTTGTCCTGCCAACAGTCAATGACACCAGAATTTTTTATTTACAATGATATATAACAGAAAAGCAGCAGATACTTGTCAGGACTATATGGCATTTTTGCTTAAAAAATGACTTAATTAGTTAATTTGTTATCAAAATTGTTGCCATTTAATTTTCTGCCGGTCGACTAATTGATTGATCAACTAATCCTTGAGGCTGTGGTGCAGCTTATAATGCAGAGGCAGTAGTGCAGAAGCTTAACAGCTGAGTAGTTTGATTGATTTATAGTTGTTTTGGTCCCCTGCGACTCACTTTGTTTTTTCACTCCTCAGTTCATCCTCTTTGTCAACTGCAGAAAACTAGGAGACATGTTTGTGTATGGTGACTTGTGAATAATTGCACTTGTGCTGAGGAGCTATCAAGCACCAAGGCCTTGATGTTGAAGTCTCTAAAACAAGGGCAGCGCAGTTATGAAGTGGATATAGTCCTGCAGGAGGGATATGTCAGTTTGTCATGTCCTGCTCTCAGCTCACAGCTTCATTACCTTTAGTCATGGCTCTTGTCGGGCTCTGATCAGCTCCTTCACCTGACAGTGACCTCTTTCAGTTTTCACTCTCAAAATACCCTCCGGTGCTGAGTTCGAGGACAGAAATCAAGATAGTCAATTGCAGGAAATTTGGCTCTGAGGAGTCATGTTTTGACTCTCCCGCTAACTGCCCACTCAAGTCTGATAATAGTAGCAGCTTCCAACCAGAAATTACAGGCCTAAATATGAAAATATTTCTGTCAATTATATAATCAGATCATTTTGTGTCTCAGTCTGGAGGATGGTGCTCTGATTCCTGATGCACATGTCCCAAATACATCTGAATAGGGAGGGAAGCTGAGTTATAAATGCTGTGATATTCGTCTTGGTAAAGCTGTTTTTTTTGTAGTAGCTCTGAGCATTTCGCTGTGATACTTCTGTCATCTGGTTTGTTCACATTCAGAGAGACTTAGTCTATTCTCTTGACATGTATGGAGGACAGATGGTAGATGGACGTCTGATCAGTGCGACAAAAACTCTCCAGGTCTCAGTTGTGTCAGGAACAAACTTTTTTTTGCAGTTTTCTTCTGCGAGCTGCTGCTTAAAAAACAGCACATGGGAATCTGTAGTGAGACAAGTCTGACATTAAGAAGCAAAGGCAGACCAGACAGGATTTGAAGGCTCTCCGCTTTGCAGTGCAGACATCACATGGTGCATTTCTCGGCCCAGTATCAGAGAGCAGGAAAACCGCTTTTCATTTCATTTTCTCTACAACTCTGCTACCAGAGCGTTCCTCCTCTCCAGGTTTAAAGTCTGTTTGCAGTGCGGCCAGCCGCGTAGCCCTCTCTAGCTGATCCGAGCAGCTTTCAGGACAGTCTCTGCAGTAGCTGTGTCCACACAAGAGTGACAGGTTCATTAAGAAGATAAAGGCAGAACTGAACAACTCTTCTTGGTCCCACTTAGCTCTGGTCAGACTTTTTTCCTCCAGTTTGTTGGGATTGAGATGTCGTGCAGCAGGAGTGTATTCTTTTTTTTTTTTTTTTTCCTAGCTTTGACTGCAGCAAAGAAAAATGGTCATTCTTTGTTATTGTAATGGTCTTATTTGGCCTTGAGAGAAATGTTTGGACAGCAGGTAACATAACATACAGATACAGTGGAAATAATTGGTTTAGGGTGGTGGAGGGAGGCTTATTTACTGTCATACTCAGTCCTCCATCTGTCAGTATAAATAAATAACATTTTTCATTGCCATACACAGTTTAGGCTCTGTCAGAACTCTGTGTGATGCAATTGAAGTGGCCTTGAGATCATTGGGGGTGAACTACCTGATCACAATTTCAAAACATTGTCCGTTTAGAGTGTCCTCTCCATTAGCACTGCAACTAACGATAGTAGGGATATCAGATTTTTTTTTCTGTCTCTCAAGTGTTTATATCGATATCTGCCTTTAAAATCGGGTATTGGTCAGGCTGTGGTATGATGTTCACTGGTACCGTCAAATACCAAGTTGAGTCCACAGCAGGAGGAAAATCAGTAAAACAAGCTTTTAGTATCAACTGTGATCAACCAAAGAACCACAAAAATAACTGCTTTTTATTTAGGTCCAACTCTTCAATGATATACGCCAATATACCTGCAGCTTTGTGTTTGTATAGCACTTTTTTCAAACAAATTTAGGAATTATAAAGTGCTCTACATAGAAAAAGACACAAAATAGGATATTGAAGGAGTCAAATAGAAGATACATACAAGGCAGACATGTAACTCAAGCCATTTTTTTCCTGGGCAAGTCAATAGACGGGTTGAGTCGAGGCAAATCAAGTCCCAAGTCAAATCACTTTTCCCCCCAAGATACTTAAGTCTTACCCCTCTTATAAAGAGCGGAGCCAGGGAAAAGTTTGACAGTGAATCATGTTTTTCTAATAATTCGATATTCAGTGAAATAAATGTAATCAAACAAAAACAAAGAACTTTTATAAAAAACTATTTATTTCTTAATTCTGTGGTTTGCAGAAACATAAGGTTACAATGCCAGAGTTTTATTCTGGTGATTGGGTTGACCAGGAATATGAGTTGTTATCAGGATAACATTAGCTAGCTAAGGAGTTGTGCAAGAACAGATGTATCTGCGGGCTAACACTGGCTAACAACAGCCCTCAAAGACTCTTTTCGATACGAATGAGTCTTTAATTGATTAACAAAGTTTGATATTGTAGTCTGCCTTTTGTCCTTCAGGTGTGAAACTCTTGAATTCCAAAGTGATGACTCGTGGTACAGGCGTCATGATGATCTGATCTGACCCAGAGACCATCAGGTAGCGTCACGAGGAGCTTGTCTGGCAGGGTAGTCATCCAATCGTGACAATGCCGGCATCGTTTCACAGACGCTTGCAGTGCAAGCATTTTAAAAATTTGATATCTAAGCCGCTAACATAGAATAAACAAGCCAAGTTAATTGAGTTATCATGTCTCAAGTAAAGTAACCTTTTTATATCTTCCAATTCCAAGATGAGTCTCGATCATTTATATCTTGCCCTGTCAAGTTGCAAGTCATCAAAACAGTAACTCAAATCCAAGTCACAATGACTCAAGGTCACATCTCTGCAAATAAGTATTGAATGAAACAAAGTAAACATAAATATTAAGTTTAAAATTTCAGATTAGGCCTTTTAAGTTTTATGTTCTTTGGTGCCATTTTTGAAAGTGAAATATGAACATAAACTTGGCTTTCACCTTTGGAATCCCCCCAGCTAACAGAGAAGATATGCAGTATTTAAACCGGCCTCATCCACTATGACTTCAGCCATGGCTGTCAGCACATTTGATCCTGTGCAGCTCTTTCCTCCATATCTCTGCGATACGGTGACCTTTTTGTAGAAGTAAAGGTCATCCTGAATGCAGCAAGAAAAAGCTGGTCTGTCATAAACAGCCATCATGACTGAAAATACCACATAGTTTATCTGTAGTGAGGGTTTTACATATCAGATTTTTCTGAAATGAGCCAGAAGCCCTGAAATATTCTGGGTACAAGAAGCTCTTTGGTACTGAGGAGGACGGAGCTTTCTGTGTCCGATAGCCTGATCAGCCAATCTGATGATCTGAAGGTTTCTGGAAACATACTGAATATAGCTTCATTTATTACTTTTAAAGCTGCTTAGTTGATTTCATTGTCTTAAAGGGCAGTTCACCCTAAAATCAAAAATACATATTTTTCCTCGTAACTGTAGTGCGATTCATCAATCTAGACTGTTTTGGTGTGAGTTTCTGAGGAGATATCGTACTGTAAAGATGTCTGCCTTCTCTTCAGTATATTGGAACTAGATGGCACTCCGTTTGTGGTGCTCAAAGCGCCAAAAAATAAATAAATTTGAAAAACTCAACAGCAATGACTCTTTCAAGAAATCATGACCTGCCTATTCAGGATAACTTGTTGTGAGCAGTTTCATGTTGGAACTATTTTTTTTTTTTTGACTGAACTACACCCACCAACCACATCACCATGCAGAAGTAAGCGTGTATCTACCCAGTGACGAGAAGCTCGTGACAGCCATGGATGTAAAGAACAGGTGGAGAACTGGGTGCAACATTGGAGACAGGGTCCCGTTCATTCCATGAAAGTTGCTCAGTGGCTGATAAAGCCAAAAAAGCTTGATTTAGGTGGTATTATTTTGCCCGGATCCTGCATAAGGGGGCCCAAAGAACAAGTGCACTAAAGACTTTCACTGGCTGATTGGCTAACTTCCGTATTAGCCTCTGCTAACATTAATGAGGCTCCTCTTGACTTTCAAATTGTTAAACGGACCGAATGGATCAAATCGTGATAGTGAAACTCTTTGCATGGGGGGTTGTGACGCTCAAAAAATTGTATCCACTGATTTACAGACATCTCTTTCACAGGTAAGTGTATTGCAAAAGTCTTATTGGGCCCAGTGGCATCACATGACGGACCTGGAAGTTGTAATTCCACGCCTGGCCACAATGTAAAATTGGCTTAAAGTCTGGCACTGTTCCAAAGGGCTTGGTGACAGTGCAATATGTAAACATTAATGACGTCCTCCTTGGCTGAGCTGTAATGTTAACTAGCTTAGTGGTGCTAGGTGAGCACGGTTGGCAGGTGTAGTTTGGTAGAAAGAATACAGTTACTACATAAACCTGCTCACAACAAGGTCTGTGGATTATCTTGAGTAACCTAGTCACAGCAGGGGCCCCAGTTTTTGTCTCCTATCTCTGAGGCCAGCCCCAGCCACCCAAATTCCTCCCTGAGGAAAGTCATTTTGGCCGCTTGTATCCACAAGCTCATAACCATAGTTATGGGTTGGGGCATAGATTGCCCGGTGAATCCAAAGCCTTGCTTTCCGGCTCAGCTCCCACTTCACCATGACGGTCCGCCTACATCACAGCTGATGCTGTGCCACCTGCCTGTCAATCATCTGTTCCATTTTACCTTCACTTGTGAATAAGACCAAAGCAATGCTTGAACTCCTTCACTTCGCTTCCAAGACGGGGCAATGTACTGTTGTCCTGCCAAGAACCAAGAACTCAGACTTGGAGGTACTGACTGTCATCCCGATGGCTTCACACTCAGCTGCAAACAGCCCCAGTGCATACTATAGGTTATGGTATGGTGAAGCCAACAGAACCACATCATCTGCAAAGAGTGAGGAAGCAATTCTGAGGTTACCCAAATCGGAAACTATTCTCCCCGTTTGCGCCTTGGGATCCTGTCCATGAATATTATCAACAGATTCAGTGATGAGGGACAGCACTGATGGAGGGCAGTATCCACTGAGAACGTGTTTGACTTTGTGTTGAGTATGTGAACAAAGCTTGTAGCAACGACCCTGGTGCCCTGTATTTTCACAGTTTTCCTCCTTGGGTGGTGTAATCCGCATGATCCAGTGGGTGCGCCGCTTTAAGTGGTCCGATCGGCAACCTGTTGAGACGATTGCTGCCCCCCCCCCCCTAAAACCGCCATTGCCCACGACCCCTCGAGCACCGCTGCAAGGGTGAAGAGCTGGTCCACTGTTCCACAAACAAGACAGAATCCGCAGTGCTCCTCCTGAATCTGAGATTTGACAATCAGTGGCAGCCTCCTTTCCAACAACCCAAAGCATCGGACAACCTAAAAATGAGACTCAACAATGAACTATTTTTTCTCAACAGTTAGATAGACCTTGAAATTATCTTTTTTAAAATTAACTCTAATAGTAATGTTTTCCAGTCAGCAGTAAGGTTAAATTGGACGTCATACTTCTTTTGGAGCCTCAGAAACTAGACCATAAGCTTTCTGTACATGAAAATGGAAGTGTCTGAGATGATTATAAAACCCAAGAGACATTTTTAATTTAATTAAATTCATTTAATGTTTTATTATGGACTGTGGCTGAAACAAGCACTCTTGAAAATTGAGCACTTTGTCTTCTGGCAGGATTGTGTGTGTGTGTGTGTGTGTGTGTGTGTGTGTGTGTGTGTGCGCGTGCGTGCGTGTGCGTGTGTGTGCGTGCGTGCGCGTGTGCGCGGGTGATGACGGAACTGCTTTGAAGGGAGTGAAAATATCATACACACATCACATATCAGTAACTCCTTACTGCACAGCTCAGTGCAAAGTGCTTTAAATGGGTCTTCTAATGACTCGTCTATCTGAGCTGCGGAGAATCAGTGGATGCTTCAGAAGTAATTATTGAAACATACCAAGCTGAGGAGCACTCGGACACAGATTCTTGCGGCTCGCTAATGAACATCTGGGGTTCAGGAAAATAAATGGTATGTTGTGTTGCTATGGGAGATGGACTGAGGATGATTTTACAATACACTGCTCATTTTTTTACTATGATTAAATTATAATATTTTTAGTTGATGTACATTGTATAATTTGTTGATAACAAAATGACCTAAGAACGGTCAGGGGAAACTAAAATTATCAACCCACTGAGGGCTGGATTCAAAATCACACTGAAAATCAGAGTAAAAAATTGAATTCAAGGGCTGATCCAACATGCTCCTGATGAGTTGGCGCATGGTGTCCTGGGGGATCTCCTCCCAGACCTGGATCAGGGCTTCGATGAGCTCCTGGACAGTCTGTGGTGGTACTTGGCGGTGTCGGATGTACCAATGCATAACATCCCATAGGTGGTGAATTGGATTTAGGTCAAGGGAACAAGAGGGCCAGTCAATGGCATCAATGCCTTCATCATCCAGGAACTGCCTACACACTCTGGTCACATGAGGCCAGGCATTGTCCTGCACCAGGAGGAACCGAGGGCCCACTGTACCAGGAGGAATCCAGGGCCCACTGCACCAGCTTAAGGTCTGACAATCGCTCTGAGGATTTCACCCTGGTACCTAACAGCAGTCAGGATACCGTTGGCAGTGACACGGAGGTCTGTGCAACCCTCCAAGAATATGCCTCTCCAGACCATCAGTGACCAAATCATGCTGGATCACCACAGCGTTTCCAGATTCTTTCACGCCTGTAACATGTGCTCCGTGTGAACCTGCTCTCATCTGTGAAGAGAATGGGGCGCCAATGGCCAATCGAGCTGAACAATGCTGGGTTGTGAGCACAGGTCCCGCTAGGGGACGTCAGGCCCTCATGCCACCCTCACGGAGTCTGCTTCTGACAGTTTGGTCAGAAACATGCACACCAGTAGCCTGCTGGAGGTCACTTTGTAGGGCTCTGGCAGTGCTCCTCCTGTTCCTCCTCACACGAAGGAGCAGATACTGATCCTGCTGCTGCGTTGATGCCTTTCTACAGCCCATCCAGCTCTCCCTGTGTAACAGCCAGTCTCCTGGTATCTCCTCCATGCTCTTGAGACTGTGCTGGGAAATACAGCAAACCTTGTTTATGATCGCATGTATGGATGTGCCATCCTGGAGGAGCTGGACTACCTGTGCAGCCTAATTGGGCTGCAGGTACAGCCTCATGCTACCAGTAGTGACAAGGACACTAGCAGAACACAAAACTAGAGAAGAATCAGTCAGGAAGGATAAGGAGAGAACAACTGTCTGTGGCCACCACATGCAAAACCATTCCCTTTTTGGGGGTGTCTTGCTTTTGCCTCTCCATTGCTCCTGTTGACGCTTTCATTTGCACCAAAGCAGGTGAAACTGATTCACAATCACTTGTACTTCCTAAATGGACAAATTGATATCCCTGAAGATTAACTGACTTGGTGTTACACTGTGATGATTAAGTGTTGCCTCAATTTTTCTGAGGAGTGTAATTGTGAACTTGGAGGTATACTGTGCAGGACTGTTGGCTACTAATTGTCAATATACTTGCCAGTGAAAGTAAAAGCCAAGTCCAGATTTCGTTTGGTGTTTTGCCTGACTACGCTTGGATTTTTAATGGTGCTGTGTCTCTAAGATGTTTACTGCTTACGGTCTGGCACCTGGTCGCTGCCTTTTTATAAAGCCCCGACCTCACCTGTGCACTGTGGTGGAACATACAACTTCTAGTCGGTCATAAGTGATGATTAAGAGGGCTCACTTCTGTATGAGCCTATATATTAGTCTAATCCTAAATAGTATTATCTTTAAATATACTTGAGTTAAACCTCAAACAAGAAAATAACAAAAGAGATAACAAATATGTGATAATAATGTAAGTTGATCCACAGTGTATCTGCTGTTAGTTTGAAGAGAGAGAAAAAAAAAGCAGTGGAAGAGTAAAAAACAACAGAGAAGACATCTGTCTTTTTTCTACAGGTCTATGGCACAAACAGTCCCAGGTCAAAGGCACATTTCACAGATCCTCTCCAGAGTGTATCTACTGAAAGCTGATTCAAAGTGAAAGAGGATTTCCAAATGCAGATGAAATTCATTTGCTTTCCTTTTTTCCCTTATTCCAATAGCGCATAATCCGAAATGTGTGTCGCTTTCAGAGGGTATGGAGATTTAAGCGATTTCAAGTCGGCTCCTTAAAGTCTTCCATTTAAAATTCATTGAAAACAGATTTGGGGAAGATGGGGGGAAGAAATCAATTTGAAACGGTTATGAGTTATGAAAACAAATTCCACATTGATTGGCTCTCTCACTTATCTTTCCCTGTGTAAACACATAGTCCACTGGAGGAAAATGCAAATTGCATTAGCCTCAGTGTTGCCGAAGGTCAAAATCAGCTGATACAATAATGGGCTGTTTAGGAGCTATACTGGATTAGAATAATGAGAAGAGCCACTTAAACATGAACAGCAGCTTTAATATTCCACAGGTGAAGAAGTAGTTGGTATTACTAACACCCATACATATATTTATGCAGCAAGAGTCAAACAGAAATATCAATAAGCTGGTTTGTTTTTTCAAATGTGAGACATTTTGACTCAATTTCTAAATGCCTCACTGCCTTGGGTCTGTTATGAAACAAATAATACGATTGAATTCCATCATCCTGCCCCAAACAAGTAATTACACAGGGATATTCCCAAACTATGAGCTGAATAACAATCAATTTAACCTTGAACACATCTTGTATCCTCAGCTATTAAATCGTACTGAAAGGCAAAGTTTTAGTAATGCAAACATCCTGAAAGTATAAACAGAAATAATGGATGAGTTCATGCACTAAATCTCTGAGCTTGTGCTTGTTTTTGTCTTTTCAGGCTGGAGTCTCCAACACGGACCCTGACCATGGAGGCTCCCAGAGGGGTGGAAGTGAGCGCTGCCAAGGGGCCGCTGAAGGTCAGCGGTCGAAAAGATCTACAGCTGGAGTCCACAGAGGGAGAGGTGAGGAGGATTAGCTCATCTTGGTTTGTCTCTCCACTGTTCCACCAATCGCCAACTCTGGTTTGCTTGGGAAAAAAAACTTAATTCAGCTGTTAGAAATTACGAAATTATGCTCTGTACATGCTTAAATGACATTTTATTGAAATGGAGTCTTGTAGGTTTGGCAATAACGATTTTGGGGCTGTTTCTGGTTCAACTAAAAGGATCTTACCTCTGTAGGGCTCTTTTCCCTAATGTTATCCAACACTTAAAATAAAAATCTCAGCACGTCAGTGGCAAAAACAAACACTTTTAATAAATGGTAGATGGACTGCACTTGTGCAGCGCTTTTCTAGTCATACGACCACTTCAAGTGCATTTACACTACATGTCACATTTACCCATTCACACACATTCACACACTGGTGGCGACTTGCTACTCAGTAACCATTCACATGCACTCACACTGATGGAACAGCCATCGGGTTCAGTATCGTTCCCAAGGATATTTTGGCATGTGGACATGCCCTGAGTGGTTACATCGCAGCCTAATTTGCTGCTGCTGGTGTAGCACTCTCGCTAAATACTGGACTGATTTGAAAAATTGTCGTTCCCATCAGTCACTTAGGCACAAAAAGACTGGCCAGGTTGAAAAATAACAAAGTTGCCCTTTAGGGAATTACCAAAGTTATTACAATTTATCCTGAGGATGTCATGCATGTCTGAATGAGATCTTAGGGGAATCCATCCAATAGCTGTTGAAATATTCTAGTCTAGACCAAATTGGAGGGCAAAAGCTGCTAGCATGGCTAAAAATGGGCAATTTGATGTTCCAAATAAAAATATGTACTAAAGAGATGAAGTTCTTCTTTCATTTGTTATCCTAACTCACCAGATGCGTGCTGCTGTATTTCCCCCCACTTTTCACGTTGTATTTTGTGATTGCACCAGAGTCATTTATCAGTTTGAGCTGGTAATGCATCACCTCAGGGCACCTCTGGCGTTGTTATTTGAATGACTTCCAGCACGTCTCCAATGTTTTTCCTCCCAGATACTTTTAGATGCCAACACCATTCAGCTGGGTAGTCTCCCGCTGGGTGTCTACACAGCTTCGCCCAACCAGGCCTCTCAGGAGCAGGCTGTATACGAAGTGTGTGTCTGCCCCAGCGGCAAGATCTACCTCTCTCCTGCAGAGAGCAGCTCCACCTGCCAGGCCATGAGCAACATCTGCCTCTGGAGCTGACCTGGGAACAGTGTCGGTGATGGGGGACATCTTTAACATCTGCTCTGAAGCTGCTGAGTTTGAGACTCCGTTGGTACATTAGACGGAGGGTGGAATTCACCAAAGTGGAGGTGGAGCTTGACCTCTGGGCTGTTTAGATTAATACAGAAGCAGCAGAGTCCGCTGCTTGTGATGGTCTGTTGGACGTCAGGACAACTGACAGTGTTTGAGGAATGACAGTGTTTGAGGAATGGCAGTCAGAGCTCTCTGAAATCAGGAATATCTCATACGAACAGGAACATCTCCACTATGTTACATTAGAGTCAGAAGACACACCCTTTATTTTTCTACATTAGGTTCATTGTAGAAATGTTTTTGAGATTCAGAGAGAACAGAAGAGGTAGAACACAGGTGCCTTCAGCTTTGAAAGAACTCATATTGTGACTAATATTCAACCTGTCTGTGCAGTCAGAGAGAGGAAGTTTTTTAACGTTGTGATGATAGAAAGACAAGTAAGCACAATTCTGTCAAAAAATCCTGATCTTGATTTTTTTTAAATCTAATATTTTAGTTTATTCCCCATTATGTTAGCAGAAACTAAACATGTTTTTATGTGGCACACATTGTACTTGAATTCTAACTGTGATTAAGTTAAAAACCAGTTTAAAAAAAGATATATGTGCTCTTCTTGTTGAGGCAAAGGTTCACAGGACTTCTTCACTTTAAGGTAAATATTCTACATTTTCTTGATGATGTTGATACGACAACATGAGAGAATTAGGTGAGAAAGCAATCTCACAGAAGGGCCCATTTAGAAAATGTTCTGGGGCTTTCGAGCATAACAAATGATCTTCATCAGCAGATGGAGTTTGCCCAGTTGTCATGTAATTATGTTTTTCTGTGCACTTTAAAAGGACTTCCATTTTGGCTTCATTCTTGCTCAGAAAAGAAAAAAAGAAAATTTAAAGAACTACAATTCCATCACAACTGGGAAACTCATCAACGAAACCTTGTCGCTGCTGAGGATCATTTTTTATATCGAAAGCTCTAGAGCATCAACTAAATGGCCTTTATGGTGAGGGTGTTTTTTAACATTATAATGACAAAATTTACTTTACAAAAGTTTTATTCAGTAAATTCTTTGACATGTATATTTTTAAGTTTTGTTGTCAAGTTGCTAAATTTAAAGCATTTAATTACCTGCTAGTAACTCTCACTTCCCTCTGAGGCAGCGCTCCACTGCCTCGAGAGGCTGGCTGACCTTGGCACTGCAGTTGAGAGCGAGGCAGGCAGCCATGTGTCAGCAGGCCTGCTGGGGTGCAAAGCCTTGCTCCACTCCACTTCCTCATCCTCCATCATCACCCTGCGGCAGAGACAGGCTGGTTTGGTAAGAGCCATGATGGCATTCTAACAAGAGCTTAACTGCCTTGTCCGCTACTTGCTCACTGGGTTTGCCTTGAGTGACATCTGGGATGTTATTTATCCATTCAAAGATGCACTGTCACTGTTTTTTTGAATGAGAAGATATACGCATGATATGATCTGAAATAGCAGAGTGGGCCAACAATGACAAAGCATTAATTGAGATGCTGCAGCTTGAATACAGTTTGGTTTATAAAATGTTAGAAAATGATAAAACCTGCTCATCACAATGTCCCAGTGCCTAGATATACTGATTTTCAAATTGCTAGTTTTGCTTGACCAACACCAAAACCCAAAGATGTTTAGTTTAATACCCTAGAAAACTAAGAAAACCAGTAAATATTCCCATCTGAGACTCTGAAACTAGAGACATTTTTGCATTTTTTTTCTTAAGAAATTACTTTAACAACATATTGATTAACAAAAGAGTTGCGAATTAATTTTCTGTCACTCAGCTAATCATTTCGGCTCAAAACTTAAGCCTTCAATAGACAGATTCTCAGATGAAAGGTTTTGAGTTTGACTTAAAGTCTTACATAGCCTTATTGTAGCCTCAGGAAAAGAGAGTAGCAGCCTGTACAGCACTCAGTACAACACTGGAAAAAAAAAAAAGAAAATGACTCAAACCTACTTTATTTTTAATGCTATCACCAGGTATATTTCAATATGTCTTCTATCCCTGTAATGTTGATATGCATCTTGTACAAGACAGTTGCTTCAGCTTTTTGCCTCGTGAAAGCTGGAACATCAGAAGACTTTCCTTGTGACAGGCAATCCTGACAGAACTGGCCCGAGGAAAGTGTTTAAGACACAGAGTTGCAAACAGATATTATTGCAACCTAGTGCTACACGGCCAAATGCACACCACCTAAGTTTTCTGGTTCTAATTAAGCCCAAAGTTGCCCTGAAAATGCCCAAAATCTGTAATTCATAATTCACAATTCATAGTATGTTATAAAAAATGTCATGGAAACAGTCATAGTATAGTATGTCATAAAAAGTCATAAAAACAGTAACAGCATTATATAACATTAAAAATCTAAAAAAAAATCGTCATAGTATGTCATGAAAAATGTCATAAAAACAGTATAGTTAAGTAAATCATAAGTATATCATAAAAACAGTCATAGTTTGGTATGTCATACAATTGTTATAAAAACAGTTGTAGTATAGTTTGCATAAAAAAATGTCACAAAAACAGTCATAGTATAGTATGTCATAAAAACGTCATAGTATAGTATGGCTTCAAAAATGTCACAAAAACAGTCATAGTATAGTATGTCATAAAAACGTCATAGTATAGTATGGCTTCAAAAATGTAATAAAAACGTCACAGTATAGTATGGCTTCAAAAATGTCATAAAAACGTCATAGTATAGTATGTCATAAAAAAGCCATGAAATCGTCATAGTATAGTATGACATCAAAAATATCATAAAAATGTCATAGTATAGTATGCCATCAAAAATGTCATAAAAACGTCATAGTATAGTATGACATCAAAAATGTCATAAAAACGTCATAGTATAGTATGACATCACAAATGTCATAAAAACGTCATAGTATAGTATG
>NC_065522.1:15403263-15406676 GCF_006386435.1 Epinephelus moara
GTATAGTATGACATCAAAAATGTCAAAAAAATGTCATAGTATAGTATGACATCAAAAATGTCACAGTATAGTATGACATCAAAAATGTCAAAAAAATGTCATAGTATAGTATGACATCAAAAATCTCATAAAAACAGTCATAGTATAGTATGACATAAAAAATGTCATAAAAATGTCATAGTATAGTATGCCATCAAAACTGTCATGAAAATGTCATAGTATAGTATGCAATCAAAAATATCATAAAAACGTCATAGTATAGTATGACATCAAAAATGTTCTAAAAATGTCATAGTATAGTATGACATCAAAAATGTCAAAAAAAACGTTATAGTATAGTATGACATCAAAAATGTCATAAAAATGTCATAGTATAGTATGACATCAAAAATCTCATAAAAACAGTCATAGTATAGTGACATCAAAAATCTCATAAAAATGTCATAGTATAGTATGACATCAAAAATGTCATAAAAATGTCATAGTATAGTATGACATCAACAATGTCAAAAAAACGTCATAGTATAGTAAGACATCAAAAATGTCATGAAAATGTCATAGTATAGCATGCCATCAAAAATATCATAAAAATGTCGTAGTATAGTGTGACATCAAAAATGTCATAAAAACGTCATAGTATAGTATGACATCAAAAATGTCAAAAAAAAGGTCATAGTATTGTATGACATCAAAAATGTCATATAAATGTCATAGTATAGTATGACATCAAAAATCTCATTAAAAAATTCATACTATAGTATGACATCAAAAATCTCATAAAAACAGTCATAGTATAGTATGCTATTAAAAAATGTCATAAAAATGTCATAGTATAGTATGACATCAAAAATCTCATAAAAACAGACATAGTATACTGTGACATAAAAAATGTCATAAAAATGTCATAGTATAGTATGCCATCAAAAATGTCATAAAAACGTCATAGTATAGTATGACATCAAAAAAATAAAAACGTCATAGTATAGTATGACATCAAAAATGTCAAAAAAACGTCATAGTATAGTATGACATCAAAAAAGTCATAAAAATGTCAGTATAGTATTAGATCAAAAATATCATAAAAACAGTCATAGTATGCAATTAAAAATATCATAAAAATGTCATAGTATAGTATGATATCAAAATAGTCATTATATAGTATGCCATCAAAAATGTCATAAAAATGTCATAGTATAGTATGCCATCAAAAAAGTCATAAAAACGTCACAGTATAGTATGACCTAAAAAATGTCATAAAAACAGTCATAGTATAGTATGCCATCAAAAAAGTCATAAAAATTTCATAGTATAGTATGACATCAAAAAAGTCATAAAAACGTCATAGTATAGTATGACATCAAAAATGTCATAAAAACAGTCATAGTATAGTACACCATCAAGAATGTCATAAAAACAGTCATAGTATAGTACGCCATCAAAAATGTCATAAAAACAGTCATAGTATAGTATACCATCAAAAATGTCATAAAAACAGTCATAGTATAGTATGCCATCAAAAATGTCATGAAAACAGTTATAGTATAGTATGCCATCAAAAAAGTCATAAAAATGTCATAGTATAGTATGCCATCAAAAATATCACAAAAATGTCATAGTATAGTATGACATCAAAATAGTCACAGTATAGTATGACATCAAAAATGTCAAAAAAAAGTCATAGTATAGTATGACATCAAAAATGTCATAAATATGTCATAGTATAGTATGCCATCAAAAATATCACAAAAATGTCATAGTATAGTATGACATCAAAATATAGTCACAGTATAGTATGACATCCAAAATGTGAAAAAAACAGTCATAGTATAGTATGCCATCAAAAATGTCATAGTATAGTATGACATCAAAATATAGTCACAGTATAGTATGACATCAAAAATCTCATAAAAACAGTCATAGTATAGTATGCCATCAAAAATGTCATGAAAATGTCATGGTATAGTATGACATCAAAAATGTCATAAAAATGTCATAGTATAGTATGCCATCAAAAATGTCATAAAAATGTCATAGTATAGTATGACATCAAAAATATCATAAAAACGTCATAGTATATAGTATGATATCAAAAATGTCAAAAAAACGTCATAGTATAGTATGACATCAAAAAAGTCATAAAAATGTCATAGTATAGTATGACATCAAAAATATCATAAAAACAGTCATAGTATGCCATCAAAAATATCATAAAAATGTCATAGTATAGTATGATATCAAAATAGTCATTATATAGTATGCCATCAAAAATGTCATAAAAATGTCATAGTATAGTATGACATCAAAAATATCATAAAAATGTCATAGTATGACATCAAAAATGTCAAAAAAAACGTCATAGTATAGTATGCCATCACAAATGTCATAAAAACATCATAGTATAGTATGACATCAACAATGTCATAAAAATGTCATGGTATAGTACACCATCAAAAATGTCATAAAAACAGTCATAGTATAGTATACCATCAAAAATGTCATAAAAACAGTCATAGTATAGTACGCCATCAAAAATGTCATAAAAACAGTCATATATAGTATGCCGCCAAAAAAGTCATAAAAATGTCATAGTATAGTATGCCATCAAAAAAGTCATAAAAATGTGATAGTATAGTATGACATCAAAAATATCACAAAATTGTCATAGTATAGTATGACATCAAAAATGTCATAAAAACATCATAGTATAGTATGCCATCAAAAAAGTCATAAAAATGTCATAGTATAGTATGCAATCAAAAATTTCATAAAAATGTCATAGTATAGTATGACATCAAAAATATCATAAAATTGTCACAGTATAGTATGACATCAAAAATGTCATAAAAACAGTCATAGTATAGTATGACATCAAAAAAGTCATAAAAATATCATATTATAGTATGACATCAAAAATGTCAAAAAACGTCATAGTGTAGTATGTCATCAAAAATATCATAAAAATGTCATAGTATGGTATGACATTAAAAATGTCAAAAAAATAGTCATAGTATAGTATTTTATCCAAAATGTCAAAAAACCCGTCATAGTATAGTATGACATTGAAAATGTAAAAAAAAATGTCATAGTATAGTATGCCATTAAAAATGTCAAAAAAACATCATAGTATAATATGATATCAAAAATGTCATATAAATGTCATGGTATAGTGTACCATCAAAAATGTCATAAAAACAGTCATAGTATAGTACGCCATCAAAAATGTCATAAAAACAGTCATAGTATAGTATGCCGCCAAAAAAGTCATCAAAATGTCATAGTATAGTATGCCATCAAAAATGTCATGAAAATGTCATAGTATAGTATGACATCAAAAATGTCAAAATAGTCACAGTATAGTATGACATCAAAAATGTCAAAAAAAGTCATAGTATAGTATGACATCAAAAATGTGA